>NC_089845.1:3895000-4195000 GCF_035609145.1 Eleutherodactylus coqui | reverse complement strand
CCGCCACGGCCTCCATCGAGGGGCTCAAAGTTGCCGGGCGGATGCAAGGGTCTGACCTTAGTTCGGCCAGTGTTACTGTCAGGACAGTGTCCGGGATATGGGGGTCCCTGAGATATCCCGCAACCCCTGTCCCTGCCTACTTGCCCCCCTGGGCTAACCCCCAGGGCGACAACTGGGCGACGGTCCCTACCCTCACTAGGGAAGCGGGACACGGGAGACAAACAGACACTGAGACAAGCAACGGTAGAATGGTCAGACAATCCGGGTAGGCAACAAGAGGGTACGCAGTACGGAGGGGTCAGGCAAAAACGTAGTCAAGTCCAAAAGCAGGTGTCAGAAAAGCCGAGGTCACAAGAGCAGTCAGGATAAACGCGGGTGCAGCTGGAGAACCAAACTAACACTGGCGAGGCCTGAGAGGAAAACACACCTATTTAAATGCTGTCAGCGCTCCCGCCCCAGAAGCTGATTGGGGCGGGGAGCCTGACAGCAGCAGGGCTAATCAGGGCGGTGCTGGGGACACGCCCCCAGTCTAGCTGCACAGACAGTTACTAGGGAAGCCAGCCTGGTAGTCAGGACACTAGAAGCACCAGCTGCCTCCCTAGCAACCCGGCGGCGACCAGTCTTACAGCGGCCCGGGGAGATCACAAGAACCGGGGTACCTCTGCGCCGCGCTCCTGTACCCCGGGTGGCCGGACCGGTGGTGCGGGCACGGCGGCCCCGAGAGTTGCCGGTTCTGACACTATGACTCTTGGCAAACTGGGATTCTGCTTATACAGTGGGTTAATATTCATACATGACCCACGCAGTCCATTTGGCGTAGAACAATTTTAAATGTTAATAGTTTTTATTAATCCTTTTGGGAAATCCACTGAATGGACACTTTATTACAGACATCCATGTAATAGCATGCTGAATAGAGATGAGCGAACGTACTCGGATAGGCACTACTCGTCCAAGTAATGTGCCTTATCCGAGTACCGCTGTACTCGTGCTGAAAGATTCGGGGCGCTCCGCTGCTGACAGGTGAGTCGCAGCGGGGAGCGGGGCAGAGCGGGCGGGAGAGAAGGAGAGAAAGATCTCCCCTCCGTTCTTCCCCGCTCTCCCCTGCAGCTCCCCGCTCCGCAGCGCGTCCCGAATCTTTCAGCACGAGTACAGCGGTACTCGGATAAAGCACATTACTCGGACGAGTAGTGCTTATCCGAGTACGTTCGCTCATCTCTAATGCTGAACCTTTTATGGCTTTCAGAAGTACAACAATTCATTGTGGCATAGATTCAAGTAAAAGGAATAACAGAGGATGACATTACGTAGGGTTCCACGACACAATGCTCCGGAAATATAATTTAATGGGAAATACAAGTATTTACTAAAGTAGACATATAAGGAGAGGTGATGGGTCCTCTTTAGGCATATAGATGAATGTGAATCAACACCATTGTGCCTGTACTGGACGAATCAACAAAAAAAGAAAGTCCCCTATGCCGTTAGTTAAATACTGCAAGGATGCCTATTTCTGATGCATTATAGAACGTCTCTTCTCTCATGATAAACTTACCATGGCGTAATACTGCATTTTCATTCACAAAGTTAAGTAAAGTATATCATAGCCTTCTCCTGGGAGCATACGTATGGTACGTGAGTACTGACATTAAAAACATACATTAAAAACATACATAAAGTATATCATAGCCTTCTCCTGGGAGCATACGTATGGTACGTGAGTACTGACATTAAAAACATGCATAGCATAGAGTATGACAGTTCATTTTTCATGCTCACTGGATTTGCTTTCATGATGAAAATTTGGTCTCTGTAGCAGAAAACTAGGGGCCTAATTTCAAATAGGTTATCTGGGAATTTGTAACCCATATTTAGGATATACTTTCAATCTTAGATCTGTAAGGGTTCAACTCTAAACAACCGCGCTGATCAGCTGTTTGAGCTGGGGTAGTCATATCTAACTGCCGGTTTACCCCATTCAAGTGAATGGGACTGAGCTCTAATACTAGTCAGTGTCACTACTGAACATATGTTGGCGCTATACAAATAAAGATTATTATTATTATATTTGGGTTGACCGTTATCTATGTTATTATCTTTCTCACTGGAGTTGTGGACAGTGTGCTCATCCTTACTGTTTTTTTTACTGCTCCATACTTTTAAAGTTATCACTCTAATTGTGCTTAATGGTCATTTCTATTTTTTCCACAGCCTACTATCTCCTTCTGTGTAACCACATATTTATTCTTCCAAGAAACAGGAAATTGCCAACACTAAAGGTATTTCTCAAGACTGAGGGCTCCGTCAGATGAGCGTTTTTGCGTATGCATGTTGGGTGCGTTTGCGATTCGCATTTATAAGAACCAATGCTTTCCAATAAAAGCGGTCAAATGTGTGTTTTTTACATTCAAATAAAATTTGCACCTGCAAAAGATGGGACATGTGAGCTCCAATGCACCCGGTCACACGATTGTATCTACACGCATTGTGCGATTTGTTTCCCGCGCCTATAATGTGTGAAAAATGTGCTCGTCTGACTGAGGCCTTAGAGCGATCATTTAAACTAAAAGAAAACTTGGCAAAAAGATGTTTGCCGTTATTTGAACCGTTCTTTCAGTGGCGCCAGTACTTTAGACCAATCTGTTTTTAAAAGAATACACTAATCTTAAAATGCCGCAATCCTCTCTTGTATAAATATATGCAAGTTTCAAATAGTATCATGTTGATGATTCTGAAAATACAATTGGGAGCGATCCTCCAGAGTCGATTCCTATAGGCATTTCATTTTGCATAATAACCTCCACAGGAGCTAATAGGCAGTAATTTACTATCCAGGTTATACGCAGTTAGACGTCATGGTGCAGGATTAGTCACATTCCCTGGAAGAGAACATTGCAATTATTCAAATGGAAAAACACGTCTTTACAATGTAGAATCTATAAACACCAGTATATAGCTGTTAATACACCAGCTGGTTCATCATCATCGTTCATCAGGAATCCCCTTACAGAAAAGAAAAAGGAATCGCACATCAAACACAAACCTTCTTGAAGAACTTTCCTGTCTAACATAACTTTCACAATGCCCTGCGCTGAAAAGTAGCTATTAGAAACAAATAGGTTCAGTTCTTGAATTGTTGGTACTTGCCCTCCATAAATCACATCATTAATAAATCTGTCTTTAGGTGAAAAACATAAAAGACTTTATTGTTTCAATAGCCCACTGATGACACACATATTAACTCTGCCCATTGTCCTCAGTGCGTGGGACTCTCTGGTGTTAACACTTTGCATTGCTTAACCATTAACTATGTATTTTCAGATGAATCATTGAAGCCATCCAGGCCTATAGCTATCTAGAAAGCTATGCAACCATAGGATCCAGGTCCTCCCCTTTATCACAATGATACTACTTTAGAATGCTAATTGTATCATACGCTTCTGAATGATTTACTGTTGTGAGAGGATATTGACAGTATGCCAGAAAGAAGAAACTATTGTTATTCTACGCATATACAAATGAATGATGACAAACTATTTCTAGCCGCCACATTACGATCTGTTATTATTAGTTGTACTTGTCTGCGTGTTCGGAGCATTCCTGCCAGATGAACAAGTCTAGGAAGGTGTCCTTTTACATGTTATTAATACCAAGCATTAATTTTCAAACAATGTCACATCTCAGATATCAGAGGCCTATGCAGATACACAAGCTTGTACATAATCTTCATATCTGCACAATCAAACCAGCAGTTCCTCATTGCTTGGGAGTTTTCTTAGTAATTAGATGACAGATTACAACTTCCACGTAACACTTCATCCATTGAGAGTATTAATTAGCGGTGGCAGCAACGCACTTTTATTGTATTGTTAATGCAAATCTTTCTTTTACAATGAAATCCCTTGAATGGCATGATGACGGCGGCACATTCTGAAATGGAATGCACAAGAACGAAATGAAACTGTTCAGGTTTATGTCATAATGGGGATGACTTATATGAAGAGTCTGTTATACTCAGATCACTCTATGGGACGAAAGCTACAACTCTTTGTCTTATTAACCCCTTAATGACCGCTGATATGCCGTTTGATGGCCTGTATCTGCAATCTATGTATGAAAACGTGATCTCTCTTCCTACATCCCGGGTGCTGGCTATTTCTTACAACCAACACCCGGCGGCCACAGCACCGATAAGCCGCGCAGCTCATCGGCGCTGTTAACCTTTTAAATGCCAAAGTCAATTCTGACAGAGGCATTTAAATCCCCTGATGTGCGTGTGGATGTCATGGCAGCAGGGGGTCTTCTGAAGGCTCCAGGGCTGTCAGGGCTGAATGCCTATCAAGCCTGCCCCATGGGATTACATCATACTGCATGAGCGATCAAAGTAACACAAGTTGTTGCTCCCTGTGGGGATTTAAAAAAAAAAGAAAAAGAAAAACAATAAAGTTTTACTAATGATTAAAAAAAAGTAATAAAAGCAAAAAAAAAACAAAACCTTTTAGCCATATTTGTAACAAAAGAATCTAAATAAAACAAAAATATATCTTTGGTATCGCTGTGTCCTTAAAAGTCCAATCTATCAAAGTAATGCATTATTTACTCCGCACAATGAACATAAAATAAATAACGCCAGAAATGTGTTTTTTTGGTCACCCTGTCTCCAAGAAAAAATGCAATAGAAAGCACTCAAAAAGCCACATGTATTCCAAAATGGTAGCAACACAAAGTACAGGACATCCCTCAAAAAAAAGAGCTCTTGCACAACTATGTCGCCATAGAAATGAAAAAGCTAGAAAGCGCAGAAGATGGAGGCAGAAAATTATTTAACAAAAGTTAAGGTCTTAAAAAAAATACAAGTAGTACAGCAGAAAACACCATGTATGTTTTGTACTGTAGTAATCATACCGACCCATAGAATAAACTTATCAGGCCATTTTTGTTGCAGTTTGTGCGCCGTAGAAACAAGATGCACCGAAAGATGCCGGAATGTCATTTTTTTCCCATTTCTCTCCACTTAAAATTTTGTTAAACGTTTTTCAGTATATTATATGGTACATTAAATAGTGCAATTGACAAATACAACTCATCCCACAAAAAACAAGTCCTCATACAGCGACATCGATGGATAAATAAAGGAATTAGGAGTAGGAAAAAACAAAAATGGAAAAAAAGCTTGGTCACTGAGTGGTTAATCTTCATAAGAGAAAACCTCCACTTTATCCACAGTATTTATTACACATGCATAATGCAAACCACAAATTGTTGACATGACACAGTTTTCAGGTGAAGTTATGAGTCATCTGTGGGCACGATGCAGCGAATACTGTACAAGGCATTGGAATGACATATGCTTTCCCTGTAAAGCAGACACATATATATATATATATACACACACACACATGTGATAGACAGATTTATGTATGTTTTTTTTTCTTTACACACACACACACATATATATATATATATATATATATATATATATGATAGATATAGATAGATATATACAGTATGTGCAACCTTCATTCCAAAAAACCTGGGGCTATGTTTACAAAGTAAATAAATGTTAAGAAAAAAAATAATGCAGTGGTTTTGAAATCTTATCTAACTATGTTTTATTCACAATGAAACAAAGAACATGTATCCAAAGTTGAAAGTGAGACATTTTTCCACATCATAGTAACATAGTTTGTGAGGCCAAATGAAGACAATGTTCATCTAGTTCAGCCTATTCAATCTCCTTGTTGACACAGAGGAAGGCAAAAAAACCCCAAGAGGCAGAAGCCAATTAGCCCTTTTGGGGGAAAATTCCTCCCGATTCCCTAATGGCAATCAGACTAATCCCTGGATCAACCCCTAATAGTTCCTACCTGCCTGTATACCCGGATTGACAATTAACCTAAGATTTATTGCCTGTAATATCCTTCCGCTCCAGAAAGACATCCAGTCCCCTTTTAAACTCCTCTATGGATCCTGCCATCACCACGTCCTCAGGCAGAGAGTTCCACAGTCTCACTGCTCTTACAGTAAAGAACCCCCTTCTGTGTTGGTGATGAAACCTGCTTTCCTCTAGATGTAGCGGATGCCCTCTTGTTACCATAACAGTCCTGGGTATAAACAGATCCTGGCAGAGATCCTTGTATTGTCCCCTCATGTACTTATACATGGTTATTTGATCACCTCTTAGCCGTCTTTTTTCTAGAGTAAATAGACCCAATTTGGATAGCCTCTCTGGGTATTCCAGTCCCGTCATTCCATGTATTAGTTTAGTTGCCCTTCTTTGAACCCCCTCCAGCACTGTAACATCTTTCCTGAGCACCGGTGTCCAGAATTGTACGCAGTATTCCATGTGAGGCCTGACAAGTGCCTTATATAGTGGGAGGATAATGTTCTCGTTCTTCGCCCCTATACCTCTTTTAATGCACCCCAAGACTTTATTTGCCTTTGCAGCAGCTGACTGGCATTGGTTACTCCAGTTTAATCTATAATCCTCTAGTACCCCCAGGTCCTTTTCCATATTACTTTTCCCTAGCGGTACCCCATTTAGCATATATTGATGACATCCGTTTCTCCTGCCCATGTGCATAACCTTACATTTATCAATATTAAACTTCATTTGCCATTTTTCTGCCCAAGCCCCCAGCTTATCTAGGCACGTTTAGACACTGCACATTACGTGCTCCAATCTCGTGTAAGACTAGCCCAAAAGTAGGACATGCATCAAACTCTGACCATTAGTCTGAATGAAAAAATGCTCATGCAGATGAACCTATTCAAAAGAATGGGTTCATTTTCCATGTGAGATCTGTCCGTCCCTGACATGGACAGAACCTGAGCATGAATATTGGTTATGTGAATATGGTATTAGTTTGTAGCTCATTTTGTTCATGTTTATTTGTTATTGTTCCTATATATTGAATTTAAGCCTCTGTTTTAATATAAACAATATACCAAAATAATGTTGCCATAGTTTATCAACACATTGAACTATAGATGTTTTTATTCAACGGTATAGCACATGTGAACGACCATTCAAAGAAAATCAGTTGTTATAGTAGGTGATATGTCAAGGGAGTGTATGAGAAAAAAAAGAAAACCGCTGAAAATCAGGAAACTGAGTAGGGTATCAGGATATCCAATATGACAGGGGCATCCATTACAAATTATAGGCAGTACAACATATACAATAGTTTCACAAACAGCTCTTGGTCCCAGATACAGTATCTCTCTTCGGAGGGTACACCCTTACTTGCAGCATGCTTGATATTCTTTGACAGGTGTATACTGCTATTGCACACAACAATTCCCATCAACCCCTACTTGTGACTCTATTTTAGTATTTTACTATTTCTTTGATGGATCAAAGACTCACCATTAAATGCCTGTAATACTGAGCTTAAAGATGAGTCTTCATGTATGACAAAGAACACACTCAGAAATGTGTAGCAAATTGCAATGACAAGGTTATTGTGGCAGCTTGTCATGTCATGAAATGAATTACCTGCCCAGACATTATGGATTGTAATGGGCGCCTATAAGGATAAGAGAGAGGTAAAAGGAGACAGTGAGAAGCAACAAGTCTTATCACTTGGATTGGCTGATCTATCATAGTATAGCTCTCGTTCTTCATTCAGACTATAACTCATATATTCACTGTAAGTGACCCCCAGGTTTAAGGAGTTTTACATATCTAGAATTATTTTGGTTCGATTTATTATACCGTAGAAAATATTTGATTGTAATCATGATTAATATGATTAATACATTTTACCTAATTAGGCCAAGATTTAGGTACTGTCACATGAACGTTCACGTATTGTTTCCATTCAGATTATGTCTGTAATGTACTGGGAAAATATCCTCCTATATGTGCTATAGTGCATGGCTATAGAGAGCTCAGATTATACTATTAGAGATGAGCGAGCATGCTCGTTTAGCGCTGATGCTCGATCGAGCATCGGTCTTGTCAAGTAACTGAATGCAGGGGGGGGGGCGGCGGGGGAAGCGGGTGGGAGAGAGATCTCTCTCACTCTCCCCTCCGCCGCCCCTCCGCATAGTGCTCGGTCCAGTAATTAGTTACTCGACAAGACCGATGCTCGCTCGTCTCTAGAAACTATTCTAGCATAGATTTGGCCTGCACAGATCAGGGTCCTGTAGCCCCATCAGTATTGGGAGAGGAATTAATTATGCTTTACAATATAATTCTATTAAAATAAAATGTATACTGTGTATTATATATGTTTAATGCTAATCAATAGCAGACATAAGCAACTACATAGGCATAAAGTTGCATTTGTCTGGCTATATGCTTGGTCTGACTACTCTCTATGCTCCCACCAATCTTAATATATCATGGTTAGCATTTTAGCTTTATATTTTGGCATCAGTATTCATTATGTTTCCAAAGGTATCCTGCATTGTGGAGCATAGTTAAATTCTACCATGATGTATTTCTTATGGTCTGATAAGAGAAAATGTTAGTTATCCATTCCATTTTTATGTAACATTTAAGGACAAATGATTAGAGATGAGCGAGCATACTCGTCCGAGCTTGATGCTCGTTCGAGTATTAGGGTGCTCGAGATGCTCGTTACTCGAGACGAGCACCACGCGATACTCGTCTCGATTAAACGAGCACTGACCATTGAATTCAATGGAGCCGGCAATACAGCCGACTCCATTGAAAGCAATGGGCTGCCTGCGTACGCCGGATGAATTGTCGGGAAGGACTTAAATATATAAGCCCTTCCCTGCAATTCATCTAGAAATGTGTAAAAATAAAAAATATATATATACTTACCTTGTCCCGGCAGAACGATGTTAGCCCATTGAATTCAATGGAGCCGCAATACAGCCGACTCCATTGAAAGCAATGGGCTGCCGGCGATCGCGGGATGAATTATCGGGAAAGGGTTAAATATATAAGCCCTTCCCTGCAATTCATCCAGAAATGTGTAAAAATAAAAAATATATATATACTCACCTGGTGCCGGCAGACGGAGTTCAGCGCCGCAGGCTGCAGTTCTCCTGAACTGCTCTGAACAGCTGTGAGTAATATTGAGCAGCTGGGGATTTAAAATCCCCGCCTGCTGAATAAGATGCCTCTGATTGGTCACAGCCTGACCAATCAGAGGCCAGCCCTCACTCACACCCATTCATGAATTCATGAATGGGTGAGTGAGGGCTGCCTCTGATTGGCTCAGGGGCAGGAGAGCCCTGAGCCCCTGAGCCAATCAGAGCCAGCCCTCACTCACCCATTCATGAATTCATGAATGGGTGTGAGTGAGGGCTGGCCTCTGATTGGTCAGGCTGTGACCAATCAGAGGCATCTTATTCAGCAGGCGGGGATTTTAAATCCCCGGCTGCTGAATACTACTCACAGCTGTTCAGAGCAGTTCAGGAGAACTGCAGCCTGCCGCGCTGAACTCCGTCTGCCTGCACCAGGTGAGTATATATATATTTTTTATTTTTACACATTTCTGGATGAATTGCAGGGAAGGGCTTATATATTTAACCCTTTCTCGACAATTCATCCCGCGATCGCCGGCAGCCCATTGCTTTCAATGGAGTCGGCTGTATTGAGGGCTCCATTGAATTCAATGGGCTAACATCGCTCTGCCGGGACCAGGTAAGTATATATATATTTTTTATTTTTACACATTTCTGGATGAATTGCAGGGAAGGGCTTACATATTTAACCCCTTTCCGACAATTCATCCCGCGATCGCCGGCAGCCCATTGCTTTCAATGGAGTCGGCTGTATTGACGGCTCCATTGAATTCAATGGGCTAACATCGTTCTTCTCTGCCACAGCTGTTACAGCTGTGGCAGAGGAGACCGATCGTTATGCTGACAGTGCGGGGGTCTCACTCTTGCCGCTATTGTGGCTTAATAGTGGGACCTGGGAACTTGAGATACAGCCCAAAATGTAGCTCCTCGCCTGCCCTATTCGTTTCTGTGTCGTTTCCATCACTTTCTTGTGTTTTGCAGATTTTCACAAATGAAAACCTTAGCGAGCATCGGCGATATACAAAAATACTCGAGTCACCCATTGACTTCAATGGGGTTCGTTACTCGAAACGAACTCTCGAGCATCACTGAAAGTTCGACTCGAGTAACGAGCACCCGAGCATTTTGGTGCTCGCTCATCTCTACAAATGATACAAAACCCATCAAAGCAATGCATTTTCCCCATTGCCTTAATGAGAGCATTGCCTCTAGAAGAGAATAATGACATAATACAGTCATATTTATAAAGTATTAACACAATATTCTTTTTATTGAGTATAAACTTCATTTGCCATGTGCCACTTGCAAACTGTAAGACATCTATCTTATCCTTAATTAATTAATGGTTAAAGTTATTGCAGCGAGTTTAATCAGAAGCTTTCTTGATAGTTTCACAGATGTTTTTAGGTCAACATAAAAAGACATTATCAAAGAAACCTTATGTTTCAGTGTAGGAAGATTACTTTGTCTTCAGCAGAACTGAAGGTTGAACTGTGAGTACCCTCTCTTAGATTTGTATGCTGCTTGTCTATGTGAAGTTGTGCTTAAGATTTGTCTTGTCTTGTCTGATGGATCTGTTCTGAAATTATCTGGATGTTGCTCTGGGAGGTGCATCACCCCAGTAATCATGGTGGTCAACAGTTCAGTGTTTAGATAAATCCATAAGTACTTTATATTGCCAGTGGTATGGAGTAGTATAAAAGACCTTTAACATGCAATGATTATCACTCAAAATTCATTCAGACAGCGGAAATTGCGCGATAATCGTTACATGTAATTGCAAGCTGTCGTGAACGATTTGCTCAATTGTTGTTTAGTGCTGGTTTTCAGCTGGCATAAAAACCATCGATTGATCCCTCAAAATTCATTCCATTTGAATGGAATTTGTTCCGTTTTTGAGCAGCTTGACGACTTAACAGTGTACTAATTGCGTTTGCCTGGCATACATGAGTACATTGTTTACTCATAACTAGATAATCATCGCATGAACACACGCCCAGCTAAGCAAACAAGTCATACTAGCTAATGGAGGAAATGGAGATGATTAAAATCCATTATCTGTATGTTTAATTTTATTCACAAAATGTCAATTCATTCAGTTGTGCGGTTGTTTTAGCGATAATCGTTGCGTGTAAAAGGGCCTTAAGATTATGGAACTGTCTGATTTAGAGACCAAACCCTCTAAATAAACATGGCTAATGCTTTCCTTTGAGGATGACAGACAGAGGTACTTGTGTGACTGCAAACACTGTAGGTGTTGCTTATTGCAATACATTATGAAGTGGTCTGAGTGGTTTGAGAAGATTATCACAAGTAGCATATTGCATTTATTAAAACATCTAGAGCATTTTTAGGACAACTATCAACATCTATGAAAATTGGTATGGAAGCTTTTATGGAATATTTATGGATGTCAACTTTTACAAAGCTGAAGCTTATGTGGGTCAGACCAGTCCGAGAGATTGTCCTGCTATGTAACAGGTTAGATTATTACAGCTATTAATTGTTTATGGCATTTCAAGAAACATCTTACATCTGTGACTGTTTTTACTTACTTCTTCCAGTAGCACATTGATACATTTAGCACACTTTTGGCTTCTGTAAGTAGACTAAGGGTTTTCTATGATTATATAGCCAGATCACATGACATAAACCTTTCACTCTGATAATAAATGTGCTACTCTGGGTAAATCTATATCCTTGGCATCTTCAGGAGATACGTTCAACTGCATTAAATTAATACTGCTTGTCCATGCAGGTTTTACACACCAGACATGTGGCACTCGTTTGTTCACCCTTTGCCCTGACCTTGCATAAATCAAATGAATAGTACCTTTGGTAAGCAAACCAGAAAATCAAAAAAATATGTCATGTATCTCTTTGTGTGTGCATCTCTTGAATGTCAGGGGTTCATTTAGATATAAATTAGAAATATTTGTGAGATTTTACATGTAAAATATAGTATAGAAGGCATCTACAATAATACCTCTATTCATTCTTATGTATTTTCAGTTTAATATATTTTTTAGTTTCAATAAAAGATGTGTGATAGAACAAAGCGGGACTCCATCCCCATGTATTGTTAGGACACATATGGAGAACGATAGATTGATCGAGACACTTGACTGTTAGCGCCAGAAAAGACCCCATTGAGCGCATTCTCTTTTCACACCCCCACAGAGCATGAATGTTTCATCAAATATATAAGCACACATAGCATTACATAGGTTGAGCTTTGTTCATAGTCGAACATATAATCTCAATATTGCATACATTGCCTACTGACTCCTTTTAAAAAGTAGGTATCACATGGTACATATTTCTTGTAGATTTTCTCTGTATTACAAAATGGAATGGGTTACACTATTCAATGCAAACATTTAAACTATTCAATGAAACATATCCTATCACACACCACCAAAATCTATGCCTTACTGTACATATTCTGATGGCACATTGTAGCCTATAGACATTTGATATGTATATGTTAGAAGCTTTTTCCAGGAAATGTGCCAAATATGCACCACAAGTGTAATATGAACACCATGGATTGTAGTTTGGAGTTAATGAGATGACATTTCAGTAAACATATTCCATTGTTTTACAATTTTATGTTTTATATTAAATTCTGACTTACAGAAATTTGTTTCTATATCATATATCTGGTGATCTATAACTGTCCATTGGTGATTTTACTACATACAGATGAAAAACATATCATGGGCATACATTAGTGATTTTATAATGACTTGGTATATGGTTGGTCTGTGAAGGTTGTAATTTTAGAAGACAACATCATAAGTTCACATGACAAATCAGCTGATGTCTGCTGTGATCTGTAGCCCGGTCTAGGCATTTATTGATAACTTGTAAATTTGGGGTTTCCAACAACTGTACCTAACTAGTGATGAATAATTAATGCAGTAATCGCTGCGTGTTGGGATGGGGTCAATTTCACCAAAATCATTGTAAATCGGGGTGGCTGATTAAAGTCAATGTCAGTAAAAATCTAGTTCATTAATTTGCCAACCAGAAGGTCCCCAATGCAGACTAAAGCCTAGCAAATGGGAACACTGTGTTCTTCCCAAAAATGGATGAAAATAGTGTATAGTGGTCACTTGTTGCACTGTGGTATCACTGAAAACAAAAGAAGGCCCACATAGGGTCTCCTAGATCCCAAATTATGCCAAGGGAGACAACAGGTGTGCTGCTTGTTTTAAAAGCAATGTTTAAAATTTTGAATAGGACAAATTCTACTTGGTGACTAGAACACCCAAGCACGGGCCTGCTACAAGCTGTGGAGCTGTGACCAAAAATTACACTAAGCAAAACAGCAGGTGTGGTACTTGTTTTAAAAGCAATGTAAAATTTCACAAATGATAAATTCTACCAATTGAACAGAAGAGAAAAGATAGGGCCTTCTGCAATGAACAGCTGTAGAACTACCAAAAACGATACCAAGCAAGACAGCAGATGTGGTACTTATTTTAAAAGCAATGTCATAAAGTTTGCAAAGGACAAATTCTACTAGATGAACAAAAAAACCCAGTTCAGGACTTCTCCAAAAGCTGAAGAGCTACAACTGTTTCTTGTGCTTTAGAAAATGTTTCTTTTGGGGGAATGGAGAGAAGGAAGAAGCATAGCAGAAGCAGGAGAAGGAAAGCAGCACCACCACCAACAACAGCAACAGCACCTTGATGGTAGAGTGTGCTTCTTGTGGAAACATGAGAAATAATATTGACATGTTTTTATTTGGGGGAAAGAAGGAGGATGAAAAATAATGGAAGCAGGAGAAGAAGAGCAGCACTACCACTGCCAGAAGCAACAGCACATTGAGAGTACAGTGTGGCCTTTGATAAAATCTATGCTCAGTTATATAAAATTAAAAATTACCAGCATGCAAAAGTCATGTGAAAGTGTAGAAATTAGTTGAAAACCACTGATAGTTTATTTTTATAAATGTCAGGCAAAGCACAATGTCTGTAGACACGAAGGCGTCTGTCAGTTATCACACCCCCAGCCGTGCTGAACAACCTTTCTGGCAGCAGGGCAGGCAAGCACCTCTATAGAATGTAGTGCAAGCTCCAGCCACTCTTCTAGCTTAGGCACCCAGAAGTCAAAAGGGCAAAGGCCATGTCTGAGTATATCCATATGGGAGCCGACATAAACTTGCGTTATCATGGAAAAGTGCTGCCTGTGATTATGACTCTTACCCTCTGCTGTTGCTGCAGGCTGCAACGGGCCATGAAAATGATGCAACAGCTCTGTTAGAGCCCCTGCCACTTGTGTTTGCATTGCTTTGGTGGCATTTTCCTTGCCCGCCATGAGCCACAGAGTTGCGATCCAATGTGGATGCATCCCCACAATCTTTGAGAAATTATATTTTAAAGCTGCATGTAGCAGTGATTCATGAGGGTGGCCACCTAGTAATGATGTGGGCTATGAGATGGTCCTTCTACAAGCACTGCAGCATAAAAACACTCATATGCCTCAAAGTGCATAAGGGTGATGGCCCATATTCCTCAGGGTCAGGCCTAAGAGTGTCTCGGATGAGATTGATGCTGCTAAATCTTAAGTAGCAGATCTAGAGGATAGGAGCAGGAGAAATCATATAAAATTCCATTAGTAGGACCTGTGCATCTCAAGGACTATTTGCTCTTGCTGCCTTCTGCTATAGATCAAGAATTTGTCTTAGATAGAACCCACAGGCTGCCAAGACCCCACACCATTTTAGATAGCATCCCTAGGGACCTACTTGCTAGGATCCATTTTTTCCATGTAAAAGAGTCCCTGATGTTTGCTGCTTGGAAGGTTGCCTTCATCTCCAAGCCATTTAAGGACATTCATTTATGCGTTGATCTTTCACAAGCCACTTTTGAGATTTAAGATAAATTCTCACACATCACTCTAGCTCTCCGAGATGCTAATATTCCATACAAGTTGAGTTTCTCTACTGAACTGGTAATTCACAAGGATTGTTGTTTCATGTTCTGAAGAACCCTGAAGACCCCATCAATCTCCTACAATCTTAGTTTTTTTTTCCTATTTTGCTTGACTATGTGATTTCCAAAGGCTCCTCCAAGATCCCTGTTGATTGGTCCACAAAATCTTCCTCCCAGTAAGGTACTTTTATTTATATCTTCTAATGGAGGTTATGCTCCTCCTAAGGTGAACTCTTTTCCTCCTAGTCAGGCTGCACAAGACCTTCAAAGACCCTCCTTTGTATTTGCTCACATGTTATTGTGTTCTTATAGGTAGTTCTCTGTTCTATTTTTATACCTATTTGCTGATAACCTAAATATGGTATCTTTACACAATCAAGTTGTTGCATAGTGTTATATTTTTAAATATGTAGCATTTGTACGAGTTCTTGGGCAATATACTTTGAGCAATATAGGACCTATAATCTTCCCCCTCGGCCAAAAGTGCTTGCCAATGGCATCTTCTTGGATTCCTTTTCAAACACAATAGCATGCCTACTTTCCAGACTTTTATTTATTTTAGTTCTCGCTGAACCAATAAGAAACCTAAATATAAGAAGAATCGTTGTGGGTTGTAGGCAGCATAAGATAGGTCTCTTCGCCGAGAATGTAATATTGATCCTTACAGATCCCTTGTCATCTCTTTGGGCAGCATATGAGTTGCTAATACAATTTGGTCAGGTTTCTTACTATAAAATCATTATCAGTAAATCCCAGATCTTAGGGCTCAATTGCAATTGGAGTAAATATCATATTTGGCCATTAATCTTTGTTTTCAAAAATAGCTAAACTAAACGTTCTAACATTAATCTCCTCCATTCAGAAGGAACTTAACTCTGTCACCAAACTGGAACTCTCTTGGATGGGACTCATAACTTGGTAGAAAATTATAATGCTACCACTTTGGGTAGTATTCCTCTTATTGTATACAGAGAGTTTCTCTACTATTTTCACACATTAATGATATATATTCCCTGTACCTTCGATAAAAACTGCAGACACAAATGCTAGATTTTATTTGGAGAAATAGGAAGCCCCAGATAGCAGACACTATTATGTACCTCAGCAAAAATACTTATGGAATGGATATACCTAATAGATTTCCATATTATTGAGCTATAGTACTCAATTAGCTTCGCTCTTGAGGGAGACATTTTCAGGCTCCAGCTAGCCTTCTATCGAGAGCCAAATGAATAATGATAGGTCCATTCTGTCTCACCTGCGGATATCTACTATAGATTAAAAAAACATCCTTTGCCTTATGTGTCCTCATTAAATGCTTTGGTCCAAGCATGACTATTAGAGATGAGCGAGCGTACTCGGAAAAGCACTACTCGCTCGAGTAATTTGCTTTATCCGAGTATCGCTGTGCTCGTCCCTGAAGATTCGGGTGCCGGCACGGAGCGGGGAGCTGCAGGGGAGAGCGGGGAGGAACGGAGGTAAGATCTTTCTCTCCTTCTCTCCCGCCCGCTCTCCCCTGCTCCCCGCAGCGACTCACCTGTCAGCTGCAGCGGCACCCGAATCTTCAGACCCGAGCACAGCGATACTCGGATAAAGCACATTACTCGAGCGAGTAGTGCTTTTCCGAGTACGCTCGCTCATCTCTAATGACTATCTTTCACAGAAATTCAAAGGCAATGGATGTCAATTTACCTCTAAAAATATTAGAATATCTTATCCTCGATCTTCATCTCAAAAGCTGGCTAAGAAAGGGAATGTTATCAATTTTGGATCCTGTGACTCACTTGATTATTAGGCCCTTCCCAGATTTAGTCACTTTCTACAACATTCCTAGTTCAGACCCCTAAAATTATTTTCAGACTCCCTCCTACCTTAAAAATCCCACTTTCCCAAACTGCAGCTCCATCAGATTGTAATTTATTTCATTTTTAGCTCTAAACCCAAGGAATTTAGAAATACAAGGATGGCATACAGTGGGTTGTTGGAAGATGAGAGGGGATAGTCATGAAGGAATGTTCTGCAAGTCTTGGGGGTATCATTAAATGTGGACAACCACTTTTGGCTTCATGCCTCACCTGCAGGACATTGACCCTGTATGCTGATAAGGATATGTAATGCCCCTGGCCATGCTTGAGAGACCACATGTCCTTGGTCAGGTGCACCCTGCCACTGACAGCATTCTGCAATGCCACTGACATACCATTGCTCAACATGGCGGTGCAGCACAAGGACAGCATTTTGGGCAAACAAATGGTGGCTGGGCATCTGGTATTGTGGATTAGTGTGGAGCATCTTGTTGTAGAAAGCCTCTGTGTGCACAAGCCAGAAGGGCAACATTTCCAATTCATGCAGCTGTGTAATGCATGCATTTGGTCTGTGTGTTTGTTGATGGTTGGGGTGGTATTTATTTTTGCATTCCCATAGCTGGGGGATGGAGGGCTGGCTGCTGACCTGTGACATGCTGAAATATCGGGTACATGTCAGTTGAAGGTGGTGGTAATGGATGGCGTCCAACTTCTATTTTCTGTTTCCCACTCCTGGCTCTGAAACAGAGGAGAGGCCTGAAGTTGGCATGCTACTGCTCCTTCACAAACCTGCCTCTCTGTGCTCTGAGGCTACTGCATGAAAAGGAAGATGGAAGAAGAGACAGCTACAGCAGCGTGAGATGGAGCAGGATGAGGCTGACTCTTTGCCCTCTGGCCAGGTGGACTCTCCAAGGCAGCGGGTGGTCAGAGTTCATGTGGCTCTTCATACACATTGTGTTGTTCTTGTCACATTTTAAATGCTTACCGCAGATTTTATGGATGACCGCTCTTCTGTCATTACATACAGTTTCAAAGATTGCTCAGGCTGCATAAGTTCTGTGAGCAGACCTAGCTGTGGGCCTGATGTTTGTGCTGCAACTAGTAGTAGCTGATGGTGACAATACAGCCCTTATGTTTTTCTGCAACACCTTACTCCCTATATTAGCAGGTTGTTGAACTACAATGCCAACTTTTTCCTCCTCCCTCTATAAGTTGCTATCATGTTTTCCCTGCCTGTCAATTTTGGGTTAACTACCTCATCATCTTCACGTTCTCTTCCACTTTTGTCTTTCTCCTCCTAAGTAGACTCTGTTACAGTGAGCTGACACCTCTATTTCTACATTTCAACAACTGGGAGGACGAGAAGGTGGTGATACTTAATATTTGATTTTTCTGCATCTTTCAACAAAAATCAGTTTGGTCTTACCCGATCTAATTTGGTAAAAGTCAGGGTGATTCTACCACCTGGCCGATCACGACCAGGAACACTATACCTGACAGTGATCAAACACAGCAGATCAATGTTTGGAAAAATATATGCCTACAGCTGCTGTCTGTCAGAGTCATCTATGTCATTTAGAGCTGTCCATAGACTAGAGATTTTGTAGGCATCAATAAGTCAATAGAGAATGGTCGAAATCATACAACATTGTCTTAATCATTCGAAATCTCACCTGCATGGCCAGCCGTATATGATAATTGAGTCCTGCTATGAGAACACTAGTGAAAAAGTGTTAAATCCTAAAGCAACCCATATTAATAAATAAATTACCTGAAAGCGCTGCGGAATAAGTTGGCGCTATACAAATAACAAGTCCCTTTCCACCTGTTTAAATTTCCTGAACAAAGGTAGAAATACAGTTATAGCTTTACCTTAGTTGGCATAGGTGCTGCAATTAAACATTAAATGCATCACAGTCTTACACACGTAGCCACATGCAAAATTCAACATAGCTGGTAAAATATTATTTCAACTTAATGTGAAGTGAAAGGCAGAAGCAGATCATAGAATACATTTCAGTGCATAAGATATATTCTTTTGTTTTTGAGTTAGCAAATAAGTTCCTATATCCCTCTCCCAGTATAATGCAATTCCACATAATGATTCTCAGTAAAAAAAAAGAATCCTAGGTAATATGCCGAGCTATTGTGCAAAGATTCGCAGCATAATTCAGTGCTTGTCAGGCTGCAATAATTCAGGGTATGTCAGTCTGATTATTCTCTAACCAAGGAACTAAAAACTATTTGACATTTGCCCTGCAATGTGTAACAGAATTACCACTTCTAGATTTATATGTTTTAGACACTAATGAGAAAATAGAAAAAACACGAAGCACTTTTAGACATCCTGCAGGCCCTCAATTTGTCTACTTGCAGACTTATGATTTATTTTTTTCTAGATTCCAGTGTCATTGATTTCAGTTGCACCCTCCTGAATTCTGCTGTGACACCAAAGATAGTGAGGGCATAAGCGGTTTCCTTTCAGCTGCTGAAGGTCACATAGAGTGTTACAAGGGCAGACTGGGGTCAAAATAATACAGTAGAAGTACAGAGGTTGTAGTTAGACGAGCAGATTGTTCCTTTTTGGAGATCCTTTTTTCAAACCCTGATCCATCTTCATCCTTTAAATTAGAGCAGCCTGAATTTGAAAGATAGTGTTGCTATGAAACACACTGGCAAATGAAGGCAAATTTGAGGTCTAGTCAGTTAAGTAGTAGACCTATTGTTCCTGCTTGTGTAATTGGTCAAGAAATCTATAAAACTGCATAGTCATAAAATGGCCAGGGCTGAAATTGAAAGACCTTTAAACATTGATAGCTTGTGTGTGGAGGCAGTAACTTTCACCCTCATATGAACCACAGTTTTTGAAAAAGCTTAATGTGCTGGCACTTGTTTAACCTTTAGGAGGGGTTAGTGCAAAGGAACAAAAATCAAAACTAAATAGAATTAATGAGCCTTCACATAATGTCCTATCCCCATTGTTGTAACAAAGATGGGGAAAACTGAGTAGGATGGAGACAGAAGGTGAAAAGGAAACACCATTAATATCAGGTTGTAAATTTTGCAAAACATTAACTTCATTACATGGCAATTACTATCTGTAATTGGCATAACGGAAGTTTCTACTTTCTCATCACTTACGAATTGTGTTGTACTCAGCACTTTTTCTTTTTCACAGAGGTCACTCTATTGAAATGAAGACCACAAGTGAATGTGAGCAGGGAATACAGCAGGTTTCTTTACAATATATACATATGTTTAATAATTAATTGCAGCAGAACACCTATTAATCCTTTTGTGGCAATGTGTTTTACAGTACGTAGAAGGTTGACAGCAGTGGGCTATTAATGGAAAGCTTTGGCATTTACTTGGAGGGGCCTGAAGTGAGACAACATAGAACTGTAAGGCGGATACAATTGTAACAATGTACAATAACAATGATCCACTACAGTCAGTTCTGTACATATTCATTTGATCACAGCTATTTGCAGCATGTTTTATTAGGAGCGTATACATTACATAAAGGATATTGTTATTTGTTTAGCGTATGAATCAACACAATTGTTTAATGTTCTCATTAAACGTTTCAGTAATTATACATAATACGCGCTCTGTAAACAACTGCAGCATATTTTATCCAGCGATTGAAACTATTTTTAGCACCATAAAAGAGTACAATGACGAGTAATTGTATTCAGAGGTGTTTCATAAGATTTAAAAGGAATTTTAATTTGATTATTGCTGCATTTGCTGTGTTCTTATTCGGAAAGTATGTTAAAACTATTTATTGCTATCACAACTCTGTACAAGTAAATGATGTTTTTTAATTTGTACTGTATATTCTAAATTATTGAAGTAAAGACACAACTAAATATATTTATGTATTCAGAATGCACTGCCATGATGTGAAGAAGGTAGCAAGATACAGGATGTTATTGCTCCCCGAATCACTGTTTTTCAACTCCCATACTCAAGTTTCTCCAGAAGGTCAGGTTTTCAGGATTTCCATAGTATTGCACAGGAGATGTAATTATAGTTACATGTGTTATCTGTAGAGATGAGCGAGCACACTCGTCTGAGCTTGATGCTCGTTCGAGCATTAGGGTACTCGAGATGCTCGTTACTCGAGACGATCACCACGCGGTACTCGAGTCAATTGCATTTCCTTCCCTGCATGTTTAGCGCCATTTACTAGCCAATAGACATGCGGGGAAGGCATTACTTCTTCCTACTGTGACGTGCCAGCCCTCTGCCCACCAACAGCAGTGAGTGGCTGGGCCGATCAGGTGACCGCCAAGTACTTAAACTGGTCCCGCCCGCGGCTCACCTCAGACGCGTGCTGGCAGAGGTTAGGGAAAGTGCTGCTGCTTATCCAGGGATAGTGTTAGTGTAGGATCCTGTCTTCAAGAACCCCAACGGTCCTTCTAAGGGCTACTCCTCATCGTGTGCATTACAGTTGTGGCTGGCTTGGAGCAGTAGTGCACCAATTTTTTTGTTTAAGCATCTCGGGCTGTGCAGGCCATTTCAGCTATACTGTTCTGTGTCTGCAGTGCATAACACAGAGTGTAGGGACACAGCTACTTATATAAGGAAAGTTATACAGTCCTCCTGATCCTCTGTACAAGAACCCCAAAGGTCCTTCTTAGGGCTACTCCTCATCGTGTGCATTATAGTTGTGGCTGGCTTGGAGCAATAGTGCACCAATTGTTTTTTTAAGCATCTCGGGCTGTGCAGGCTATTTCAGCTATAGCGTTCTCAGTCTGCAGTGTATTACGCAGAGTTTAGGAACAGAGCAGCCAATATAGGGAAAGTTTTACAAGACTCCTGATCCTCTGTGCAAGAACCCCAACGGTGCTTCTTAGGGCTACATTTCACCGTGTGCATTATAGTTGTGGCTGGCTGTGAGCAGTAGTGCACCAACGTTTGTATTACGCATCTAGGCTGGTTCCCAGCCTTGCAGTTATAGCGTTCACAGCCTGCAGTGCCGTACAACGAGCTCTTACCGTGAAACAGTAGTCTAACATTTTCTAGGCCACTGCAAAGTATTTCAGCTCTGCCACTGTGCAGAGCATCTCACAATACCCTTTCCTTGAGGGGGGTTGAGATAACCGCAGTTACCAGCACTATCCACTGGCTTTAGAGTCTTCACCCACTCCATACAGCCTATCTTATCTATAAGTCTCTGTGAGCGGTAATTTGCCCCTAGGTATCAGCGCAAGACAGCAGGTTAATTTTTTCAAGTCACAGCATAGAGCCTCCGTTATCTACAAGTCTCTGTGTGCGGTAAATTAGCCACAGTTGTCAGCGCTGTACAGTGGGGTAATTTATCTGGGCCCTGCTCTATTCTTAAAGGAGATGTCCCGAGGCAGCAAGTGGGTCTATACACTTCTGTATGGCCATAATAATGCACTTTGTAATGTACATTGTGCATTAATTATGAGCCATACAGAAGTTATAAAAAGTTTTATACTTACCTGCTCCGTTGCTGGCGTCCTCGTCTCCATGGTGCCGACTAATTTTTGGCCTCCGATGGCCAAATTAGCCGCGCTTGCGCAGTCCGGGTCTTCAGCAGTCTTCTATGGAGCCGCTCGTGCCAGAGAGCGGCTCCGTGTAGCTCCGCCCCGTCACGTGCCGATTCCAGCCAATCAGGAGGCTGGAATCGGCAGTGGACCGCACAGAAGAGCTGCGGTCCACGAAGACGGAGGATCCCGGCGGCCATCTTCAGCAGGTGAGTATGAAGACGCCGGACCGCCGGGATTCAGGTAAGCGCTGTGCGGGTGGTTTTTTTAACCCCTGCATCGGGGTTGTCTCGCGCCGAACGGGGGGGGGGGGTTAAAAAAAAAAAAACCCGTTTCGGCGCGGGACATCTCCTTTAATCCGCCATGATGAGGAGTAGGGGTAAGGGTCAAGGACATGGACGCGGGCGTCCAAGAGAGGGTGTGGGCACAGGCCAAGTACCTGGGCATGGCGAATCACAGCCGGCTGCTGAGGGATTAGGAGAGAGGCAAGTTTCTGGCCTCCCCAGCTTCATATCACAATTTATGGGTCTGCGTGGTAGACCTTTATTACAAACAGAGCAGTGCGAGCAGGTCCTGTCGTGGATGGCAGAAAACGCGTCCAGCAATGTATCGTCCACCAAGTCTTCTACGCAGTCCATTACTCCCGGCCTAGGCACTTCAACTCTGAATCCTGTGGCTGCTGCTGCTCCTTCCTCCCAGCCTCCTCACTCAATGAAAATGACATATTCTGAGCAGGCAAGTGCAGCAGCAGGACAGGTTGGAAGAGGCAGTGGAGTGGCCAGGGGTAGAGGCAGGGCCAGAGTGAAGATTCCCCCAACTGTTTCCCAAAGCACCCTCTCGCGGCAAGCCTCTGTGCAGAGGGCAAGATGTTCAAAGGTGTGGATGTTTTTAGTGAGAGCTCGTATGACCGTCGAACAGTGGTGTGCAACCTGTGTTACACCAAGATCAGCTTGGAAGCCACCACTACCAGCCTGACCACCACCAGCATGCGCAGGCATATGATGGCCAAGCACCCCACAAGGTGGGACAAAGGCTATTCACTGCCTCCGGGTCACATCACTCCCTCTTCCCCTGTGCCACAACCTGCCACACAGATCCAATCCCCCTCCCAGGACGCAGGCACGAGCACCTTCCGGCCTGCACCCACACCCTAACCTCCACAGTCCTCCACTCCATCCAGCAATGTCTCTCAGTGCAGCGTTCAGCTATCACTAACACAAGCATTGGAGCGAAAGCGGAAATATGCTGCCATGCACCCACATGCACAAGCTTTAAACATGCACATTGCCAAATTTATCAGCCTGGAGATGCTGCCATACAGGCTTGTGGAAACGGAGACTGTCAAAAACATGATGGCGGCGGCGATCCCACGCTACTCGTTCCCCAGTCATCACTATTTTCATGGTGTGCCGTCCCTGCCCTACACCAGCACGTCTCCTGCAACATAAATCGTGCCCTCACCAACATGGTTACTGGGAAGGTCCACTTAACCACGGACACGTGGACAAGTACTGGTGGGCAGGGCCACTATATCTCCCTGACAGCACATTGGGTGAACTTGGTGGAGGCTGGGACCGAGTCAGAGCCTGGAACCGCTGACGTCCTACCCACACCCAGAATAGCGGGTCCTACCTTGGTGCTGGTATCTGCGGTGTTTTATGCCACCTCCTCCAAACTCTCACCCTCCTCCGCCACGTCTACCTCTCAATTAAGAAGTGTAAACATGTCGCCAGCAGTCGGTAGCGCACGGCAGCAAACCGTGCTGAAGCTGATCAGCTTAGGTGATTATTTTTCCAGGTGTGCCGTCCCAGCCCTACACCAGCATGTCTCCAGCAACATAAATTGTGCCCTCACCAACACAGTTACTGGGAAGGTCCACTTAACCACGGACATGTAGACTAGTACTGGCGGGCTGGCGCCAGTATATCTCCCTGCCCGCACATTGCGTGAACTTGGCTGGGACCGAGTCAGAGCCTGGGACCGCTCACGTCCTACCCACACCCAGAATAGCGGGTCCTACTTCGGTGCTGGTATCTGTGGCGTTTTATGCCACCTCCTCTAAACCCTCACCCTCCTCCTCCTTCGCCACCTCTACCTCTAAATTAAGAAGTGTGAGCACGTCGCCAGCAGTTGGTAGTGCGCGGCAGCACAGTGGTGGGCAAGCGTCAGCAAGCCGTGCTGAAACTAATCAGCTTAGGTGACAAGAGGCACATGGCCCCTGAGCTGTTGCAGGGTCTGACAGAGCAGACCGACCTCTGGGTTTCACCGCTGAGCCTCCAACCGGGTATGATCGTGTGTGACAATGACCGTAACATGGTGGCGGCTCTACAGCTCGGCAGCCTCACACACGTGCCATGCCTTGCCCACGTCTTCAAATTGGTGGTTCAGAGGTTTCTGAAAAACTACTCCCACTTGTTTGACCTGCTCGGTAAGGTGCGCCGCATCTGTGCACATTTCTGCAAGTCCACCACGGACGCTGCCACTCTGAGGAACCTGCAACGTCTGTTTCAACTGCCAGAGCACCGACTGCTGTGAGATGTGCCCACACGCTGGAATTCTAAGCGTAGAGCAATTGTGGAATACCAGCTGCAACATGGGTGGCGGAGTGGTAGTCAGCCTCCGCAATTCTTTACTGAGGAGTGGGAAAGGATGGCAGATATCTGCCAGGTCCTCGGAAACTTTGAGGAGTCTACCCAGATGGTGAGTGGCGATGCGGCAATCATTAGTGTTACCATCCCGCTGCTTTGCCTGCTGAGAAGTTCGCTGCTAAGCATAAAGGTCGACGCTTTGCAGTTGGAACAGGAGATGGGGGATGACAGTATGTCGCTTGATAGCCAGACCACCCTCATGTCTATATCTCAGTGCATTTTGGAGGAGGAGGGGGAAGAGACAGCTGGCCACACTGCAGAGGGTACCCATGCTGCTTGCCTCTCATCTGTTCAGCATGTACAGGATGAAGAGGAGGAGGAGGATCCTGAAAGTCATCCTTCTAGTGAGGATAGCAATGTGTTGTGTACTGGGACCCTGGCACACATGGCTGACTTCATGTTAGGCTGCCTTTCCTGTGCCAACACGGATTACTGGGTGTACACCCTACTAGACCCATGGTATAAGGAGAACCTTTCCACTTTCATTCCCATAGAGGAAAGGGGTATGAGAGTGATGGAATACCACAGGACCCTGGTGGAAAAAGTGATGCTAAAATTCCCATCTGACAGCGCTAGTGGCAGAAGACGCAGTTCCAAGAGCCAAGTTGCAGGGGAGGCGTCAGGGATCAGACAGCATGTCCAGCGCAGGCAGAGGAACACTCTCCAAGGCCTTTGCCTTTATGGCTCCCCAGCAAGACTATGTCACCACTCCCCAGTCAAGGCTGAGTCGGAGGGAGCACTGTAAAAAGATGGTGAGGGAGTACGTAGCCAATCATACCACTGTCCTACGTGATGCCTCTGCTCCATACAACTATTGGGTGTCAAAGCTGGACGCATAGCACGAACTTGCGCTGTACGCCGTGGAGGTTCTGGCCTGCCCTGCCGCTAGTGTCTTGTCAGAGAGGGTGTTTAGTGCAGCTGGGGGAATCATCACGGATAAGCGTACCTGCCTGTAAACTGCCAGTGCCGACATGCTTACACTCATAAAGATGAACAAAGGCTGGATTTCCCCAGACTTCTCTTCTCCACTGGCAGAAAGCAGCAGATTCTAATGATTCTTTTCTCTGCAGCAGGAGAAAAATGCATCCTCTATCACCACTAAAAAAGGGGGAATTTGCTTTGTCAATCACTCTCGAATATTATTACTCCTCCTCCTAAAACACCATGTCATCACGTTGAACTGCCAATTTTTCTGCAGCCCAAAAGGCTCTGTTTAAATTAAAGGGGTTGTCCCGCGGCAGCAAGTGGGTCTATACACTTCTGTATGGCCATAATAATGCACTTTGTAATGTACATTGTGCATTAATTATGAGCCATACAGAAGTTATAAAAAGTTTTTCACTTACCTGTTCCGGTGCTGGCGTCCCCGTCTCCATGGTTGCCGTCTAATTTTCGCCGTCTAATGGCCAAATTAGACACGCTTGCGCAGTCCGGGTCTTCTGCTGTTCTCTATGGGGCTCCGTGTAGCTCCGTGTAGCTCCGCCCCGTCACGTGCCGATTCCAGCCAATCAGGAGGCTGGAATCGGCAATGGACCGCACAGAAGAGCTGCGGTCCACGGAGGGAGCAGACCCCGGCGGCCATCTTCAACCGGTAAGTATAGAAGTCACCGGAGCGCGGGGATTCAGGTAAGCGCTGTGCTGTTTTTTTTTTAAGTCCCTGCATCGGGGTTGTCTCGCGCCGAATGGGGGGGGGGGGGGGGGGTTGAAAAAAAAACCCCGTTTCGGCGCGGGACAACCCCTTTAAGCAACAGCGAGCTGTATCTTTAAAAGATGTTTATGGGTTTCACATGCCCTCGCGGTAGAGCAATTTTTCAGGGGTACACTTGTACTCTTGGTACACCAATTTTTCAGGCCCTTGCCTATACTGTTATCTAATTTTTCTGGCCTTTGCCTACACTCTTGGTATCCAAATTTTTTCGGGTGTTTGCCTATACTCTTGCTACATAAATGTTACTGGGGTCCGCCTATACTCTTGCTACATAAATGTTACTGGGGTCCGCCTTTACTCTTGCTACATAAATGTTACTGGGGTCCGCCTATACTCTTGCTACAGAAAAGTTACTGGGGTCCGCCTATACTCTTGCTACATAAATGTCATTGGGGTCCGCCTATACTGTTGCTACAGAAATGTTACAGGGGTCCGCCTATACTCTTGCTACATAAATGTTACTGGGGTCCACCTATACACTTGCTACTGAAATGTTTGAGGGGTTTGCCTATATTCTTGCTACAGAAATGTTACTGGGGTCTGCCTATACTGTGGGTGCTCAAATGTTTCCCATTGCGGTGTTCAGCTGCCTAACACATACACAGAATGAAGTGTGTGGGGACACATGGATTTCCCATAGCTATTTAACTCACGGCACCTTGGGTCACACAAGGTGGAGGCTGGGATCGAGCCTGACCCAGGGCCCGCTCACGTACTTCCCACACAGAGTATTGCGGGTCCTACCTCGGTCATGGTTTCTCGGCCTTATTATGCCACCTCCTCCTCCTGCTTGGAGTCTGGGGATCAGTGGTGGGCAACATGTATTTTCTCTAGTGTTACCACAGTTATTTGAGACAGTGGTTTGGGCCAAACAAAAGGAGCGTTACTGCATTAATGAGACGTTCACAGCTGCACTAGCATCCGAGTCCGCTTGAGGCCCACGATTACTGAGGGTGTGGGCAGAGGCGAAGGTCCTGGGGGGAAGGATCAACTGCACAAGGTATGGCCTGTGGAAATTCTTTGTGGTTCTTCCAGTCTTTGGAGAGATGAAAACAACCATAACTGCTTTAAAGAGACGTTCACAGCTGTACTAGCAACCGAGTCCATTTTATGCCCATGATTACTGAGGGTGTGAGCCGAGGCTGAGGTCCTTCCGGAACTCAAGTTTACAATGTCAACATCAAAAACGGAACTTCAATTTTTGGATGTGCTCATTTCAAAAAACGGTGACATATTGGAGACGGATCTCTTCTCCAAGGTCACGAATAAAAATAACTTGTTGGTATTTAATAGTTTCCATCCGAGAAGAACCATTGAATCTCTACCTTGGAGCCAGCTTCTCCGGGTAAGACGGATAGTCAGTAATGACAAGATCGATGAGAGATTGGAGCACATGTGTTCCAAATTTGTAGCAAGAGGTTACCCTAGTGAGTTTCTGGCACCACTTGTAGATAAGGTTCGTTTGCTTCCACGTGAACAATTATTGACCCCTAAGAGTAGAGAAACAGATAATATGCGTATTCCATTTATATCAAATTACAGCCCTATAAGTCATCAAGTGATGAGAATTTTTAGGAGGCATTGGCCATTATTATCGAGGGGTAGCGTAAATATTCCCGAGTTTCTTTCGCTCTCTATAATGGCGTATCGGCGTGGTCAAAATCTTAAAGACCAATTAGTGCACTCTTACTTACCTGATGTTAGTCCCCCGAGCCAACGTACTTTTCTTCCAACGAGGAAAGGGAATTTTCCCTGTCTCAATTGCACCTGTTGCAGTAATATGAGCAGGGGCAACATGTTTAACCATCCTAGGACGGGGAAAGTCTTCCACATAAAGCATAGATACACCTGTCAGTCCTCTTATGTTGTATACTTAATATCGTGCCCTTGTGGCTTGTATTATGTAGGCGAGACTATTCAGGAGATCCGCTCTAGGATCATGAAACATAATAGCATGAGTAGAACCAAGAACACAATGTTGCCCATTCCTAAACATTT
The DNA here is from genome assembly GCF_035609145.1 of Eleutherodactylus coqui. Taxonomy (NCBI): domain Eukaryota; kingdom Metazoa; phylum Chordata; class Amphibia; order Anura; family Eleutherodactylidae; genus Eleutherodactylus; species Eleutherodactylus coqui. The sequence continues at coordinate 4,166,374 of NC_089845.1, read as the reverse complement.
TTTGGCCCTGGGACATATTATCAGTCAACTTAGGTTCAGGGTCATAGACCACGTTCCTGAGAATATACGCGGCGGTGACCGAATTAAAATGTTAAAAAGAAAGGAAGCCAGTTGGATTTTTAATTTGGATACTCTGACTCCATCTGGCCTAAATCTTGAGTATAATACTTTTGCATTTCAATGAAATCTTTGCTTCCTATTGACCTATTTTCCCTGTATATATGTGTAATATAGTTTTTTTGTCTATTTTATTGCAGGTATCTGAATTAAGATGGAGCATACCTTGATAGGGAGGGACCTATTTTGCGCATGTGGCGTCTTTGGACCTCTAATTATAGAATTAACAGACCTGTGTTATTCAACCTGGATTATTTAAGATGACGAAATAATGGATATAATCTATCCTTTTAATGTATTTTTGGAAGTGATTTAATAAAGATATTTATGGCTAACGTCAGTCCTCCTCATGTGCTGCACACTCTGTTGATACCCCGTGGCTAGATATCTACAATTTTATACCCTAATGCATTTTTGGGGTCCCCTGAGTGGGTACTATAGGCTAAGACAAGTAGATATAGTAAAAGCAGGAAAATTGGGGAGCCAATATGGGGTTAAAAGCTGTTTATACCTGATACCCGGGGGTCATTATGTATGTGAACATTGAATTAAGGATGTTAGTTTGTTGCGCAGGCTGCCGCACACTGCGAGGAGTCCTCCACTTATGCGGATATACTAGGGGAGACGAGTACTCATTCATTTGGTTGTGAGGTTTTTGGACGTCTGCGCATGCGCGATGTCCAGGCCCCGCTTGATAAGGGCAGTGTACAGATGCATTGTGCACCATGTGATGCACGTCATGTGACGTACATTGTGTGGGCGGGATGGTTCCTTAGTCCTTTAGAGGCAGGTATATCGTGAGAGGATGTAATTCCCGCGCATGCGCGGTACTTGACAGCTGCCCGAGAAGATGACGTGTTAGTGGGCGTTCTTGGTGACGCCTGGTACGCGTCACGTGACGGATCATGTGACGCGCTGTATGGGGAAGTCAGCCGTGGTGTGCACACTGTGAGGATGATGACAGCTGCAGGTTAATTAAAAGGCAAGAGCAATGAAGGATGTGCTTTCTGACTCATGTGAAAGGTATGCTCCACACCTGTTACAAATGTCTTAACTTTGCGGGTGGTGTTTTGGGATATAAAAGTACCTAGGAATATACATTGTATTAGCTTGACAAAGACCAGCATAGAAGGTCGAAACGTCGCAATTCACTGTGATGTAGAGGCTTTTTTGCCTGTATTCTGATGGATACATAAAACAGTTTGCATCGGTAACCTGCTGCCTGACGTTTCTTCATTGATTACCTGAGGCCGAGGTCCTTGGCGGGGTGAAACTGCCTCTTTGGGTGCTCTGATTTCTTTATGTGTAATACCGTCTTTGAGTTTCATGGGCTCGCCTGTGCTGTGAGTGCACAAAGACTTCCCGTTGTGTTGTTTTACCTGTCTAGCAGAAATACACTGACTTGGCTAGGGTGCAGACGGCTTTCCTATTGCAGTGTTTTACCTATCTGGCACAAATACACTGAATGACTAGGGCAGAAGTGTAGCCGAGGTCCTGGGCGGGGTGAAATTCTGCCATGTTTGGGCACTCTCTTTTCTTTATGTTTAATACTGTCTTTGAGTTTCATGGGCTTGCCTATGCTGTGGGTGCACAAAGGCTTTCCCATTGCATTATTCAGCTATCTGACACATACAAAGAATAAATTGGGCAGAAATGTGGGCCGAGGCTCAGGTCTAGAGCAAGGTGAAACTTTGCCATGTTTGGGCACTCTGATTTTTTCATGAGTATTACTTTCCTTGGGTTCCAGGGGCTCACTTAAGTTGTGGGTGCACAAAGACTACCCATTGCAGTGTTTTACCTGTCTGGCACAAGTACACTGACTGACTAGGACAGAAATGTGGGCTGAGGCCAAGGCCCATGTTGGGGAGAAACTCTGCCATGCTTGGGCACTCTGATTTCCTCTTGTGTAATACCATCTTTCAGTTCCTTGCGCTCGCCTATGCTGTGGGTGCACAAAGACTTCCGATGTCGGTGTTTTACCTGTCTGGCACAAATACACTGACTGACTAGGGCAGAAATGTGGGCCGAGGCAGAGGTCCTTGGCGGGGTGAAACTCTGCCTATTTAGGGCACTCTGATTTCTTCCTGTGTAATACCATCTTTGTGTACCGACAGCATAGGCGCGCCCAAGGAACTCAAAGACTTCCCATTGCAGTGTTGAGCTATCTGACACCTACACAGAATTAATTGTGTGGGAACACATGGATTTCCTATTGCTATGTAACTCACGGCACCTTTTTCACACAAGGTAAAGGCTGGGACCAAGCCTGACCCTGGGCCCGCTCACATGCTTACCCGCAGAGTATTGCTGCATTTTGGAGATGTGTAGAAGTGCTGGCACCTGAGTCCCCTTTATGCCCACGTTTGCGGCTCCTGACAATTTTGTGACGGAGGTGGCACGGGATTGGAATGATGATCGTACGTCAATTTATCACCAATTCTCAACAGCATTGTTAGCTATCGCCCACACTTTCAAAGAGGGTCCGTACCTGGCCCTGCCAACCCCCTGCAGTGTGTGCCTCTGGTTTCGTCCTCATGCAGTACGCACTTATAAATAGACATGAGGGTGGTGTGGCTATCAAGCGAGCGTGTGGCATAAGGTCAGCTGAACGCTGCGCAGGGAAACTTTTGGGTGCTCTGTGGACACAGGGTCGTACAGAGGGCTGGACAGCAATGCCAGCATGTAACCCAGGAAAAGAGGCAGCAGTGTCACCCGCAGGCAGTGATTGTCCTTGGTTGCAGGTAGTGTGGTGCTTAGCTAAGATGTGCCAGCGCGTGTGCCTTGCTAATGAGGGTTTGTCCCAAGTAAATTGTTAGGGGGGTGACCACCAGGCACTTAATAGTGCGACCTGGGAGCCTCAGATGCAGCCATGCATGCTGCCCCTGCCCTTCCCTATACATTTCTGTGGTGTTTCCATGACTTTCTGATGTTTTCTGGTGTTTCACAAGTCATCACCTATGCGGAGCATTGGTCCCATACAAAAATGCTCGAGTCACCCATTGACTTCAATGGGGTTCGTTACTCGAAACGAGCTCTCGAGCATTACACAGTTCGACTCGAGTACCGAGCACCCGAGTATTTTGGTGCTCACTCATCTCTATTTATCTGTATACAATAACCTACATCATAACCTGTTGGATGTATATGGAGGTATATGGAGTTGAGCGACACAGCTGTAACCTATTATTAATTGCACTATAATAAATTATTAAGATGTTGTTGGTATTGTTATGGCACATCGCTGCTGCTCATCTGTTCCTGGAGTTGCGGTCGGATGCCGCCATCTGTCATATTGTGCATGGCACTCCTCTGTCTCTGTTCACTCCAAGGACTTGGGCATGCTTTCACACACTTTCTTAGAGAGCCAGCTGGTGCTCCCTAAACTCATGCTCCTCAATCACCAGCCATCACCTGCATATTAGGCATTCTTTCCCCATGTTGAAGGCCTAAGCAATGGTTTCTTAGCCATTGTGATAAAGCCCCAGTTCTGTATATTCCTGGTTTTGAACAGAACTGTGCCTGTTTTTGACCATTCTTTTTTCTGTGCTCCCTGACCTCGGCTCTGTATTTCTGTCTGCTGCCTGTTCTGACCTTCAGCTTGAACCTCACTTAAGCACCAGTGCTGCCAGCCCTGACTTCAGCTTCTTCCTGAGTATGCCCCTGTTTGGACCTACAGGTACCGCACATTGGCCCAGTACAATGTCAGCAGCCACACAACAGAGACTATCTGTGTATGTAATGACTATGGTGACCCCGCAGCAAAGTTGGAATCTCATTTGGAGAGGTTAAGCATGAAAATCAGGTTCCCCAGGTGCTGTCACCTCAAATAGCCCACAGCCAAACTGATATGTGGCAAGGCGGATCTATATCCATCTGCTTGACAGGTATCATGATAGTGAAATTCTATGTAATCTACACAATGGTAAAAAAAAGTATTTGAAGAAATGTTGTTTCCATAAAATACTTTAGAGCATGAAAATGGCTGCACATCCAAGTGGAAGAATGTATCAAGTTGGGTACCACAAGGCTCTGTCCTAGGCCCAGTGTTGGTCAACATTTTTATAAATGATCTGGAGGAGGGAATTGATGAGAAACTGATCAAATTTGCTGGCAACACAAAACTAGGAGGGATAACTAACACTAGGGAAGAGAGAGAGAATTCAAAAAGATCTAGAAAAGCTTAAACAGTAGGCGGTGACTAACAGAATGGTATTTAACAAGGATAAATGCAAATGCTTACATCTGGGCAAGAAAAATGGGAAGAATTAGGCTAAGCATAGTAACATAGTACGTTAGGCTGAATGAAGACAATGTCCATCTAGTTCAGCCTGTTTCAACCGCCTTGTTGATACAGAGGAAGGCAAAAAAAACCAAGAGGCAGAAGCCAATTATCCCATTCGGGGGAAAAATTCCTTCCCGACTCCATAATGGCAATCAGACTGTTCCCTGGATCAACCATTGATAGTTCCTACCTAGAGATGAGCGAACGTACTCGTCCGAGCTTGATACTCGTTTGAGTATTAGCGTGTTCGAGATGCTCGTTACTAGAGGCGAGCACCACGCGATGTTCGAGTTACTTTCACTTTCATCTCTGAGACGTTAGCGCGCTTTTCTGGCCAATAGAATGACAGGGAAGGCATTACAACTTCCCCCTGCGACGTTCAAGCCCTATACCACCCCCCTGCAGTGAGTGGCTGGCGAGATCAGGTGTCACCCGAGTATATAAATCGGCCCCTCCCGCGGCTCGCCACAGATGCATTCTGACAGAGATCAGGGAAAGTGCTGCTGGTGCCGGAGCTGCTATAGGGAGAGCGTTAGGAGTGATTTTAGGCTTCAAGAACCCCAACGGTCCTTCTTAGGGCCACATCTGACCGTGTGCAGTACTGTTGAGGCTGCTTTTAGCAGTGTTGCACTTTTTTTTTTTTGTATATCGGCCGTGCAGAGCATTGCGTCCTCAGTCTGCAGTCATTGTACAGAGTATAGGGCCAGTACTGGTGAGGCAGGGAAAGAGATATTCCGGCTATATAGGCAGTGGGCTTTTTCCAAAAAATTGGGGAAAAATGCTATATTTGGGCTGCCTGTGACCGTCTTCAGTTTACTGCGTGTCTGCTGGGGGTAGTAGTCCTAATTAATATGCAGCTAAGCGTTACAGCAGGCTTGCGCAAAATTATTTCCTGGATCTGCTGTCTCTGTTACATCAGCGCCGTCATCCCGCCAGAGGGAAACAGTATACATAATATTATATGCTGCCTACAGTATCTATCTGCTGGGGGTAGTAGTCCTAATTAATACGCAGTTAAGCGTTACAGCAGGCTTGCGCAAAATTATTTCCTGGATCTGCTGTCTCTGTTACATTAGCGCCGTCATCCCGCCAGAGGGAAACAGTATACATAATATTATACGCTGCCTATAGTATCTATCTGCTGGGGGTAGTAGTCATAATTAATATGCAGCTAAGCGTTACAGCAGGCTTGCGCAAAATTGTTTCCTGGATCTGCTGTCTCTGTTACATCAGCGCCGTCATCCTGCCAGAGGGAAACAGTATACATAATATTATACGCTGCCTACAGTATCTATCTGCTGGGGGTAGTAGTCCTAATTAATACGCAGCTAAGCGTTACAGCAGGCTTGCGCAAAATTGTTTCCTGGCTCTGCTGTGTGTTCCGTAAGGGAAGTCAGACTCCAACCACAGGCCAATAAGCGGCACATTTAATTACAGCGTTCTGTTTCTGCACTACTGGTAATACAGCATGTTGAGGGGTAGGGGTAGGCCTAGAGGACGTGGACGCGGGCGAGGATGCGGAGGCCCAAGTCAGGGTGTGGGCACAGGCCGAGCTCCTGATCCAGGTGTATCGCAGCCGACTGCTGCGGGATTAGGAGAGAGGCACGTTTCTGGCGTCCCCACATTCATCTCACAATTAATGGGTCCACGCGGTAGACCTTTATTAGAAAATGAGCAGTGTGAGCAGGTCCTGTCGTGGATGGCATAAAAGTGCATCCAGCAATCTATCGACCGCCCAGAATTCTGCACCGTCCACTGCTGCAACTCTGAATCCTCTGGCTGCTGCTCCTCCTTCCTCCCAGCCTTCTCACTCCATTACAATGACACATTCTGAGGAGCAGGCAGACTCCCAGGAACTGTTCCCGGGCTCCTGCCCAGAATGGCCAGCAATGGTTCCTCTCCCACCGGAGGAGTTTGTCGTGACCGATGCCCAACCTTTGGAACGTTCCCGGGGTCCGGGGGATGAGGCTGGGGACTTCCGGCAACTGTCTCAAGAGCTTTCAGTGGGTGAGGAGGACGATGACGATGAGACACAGTTGTCTATCATTTAGGTAGTAGTAATTGGAGTAAGTCCGAGGGAGGAGCGCACAGAGGATTCGGAGGAAGAGCAGCAGGATGATGAGGTGACTGACCCCACCTGGTTTGCAACGCCTACTGAGGACAGGTCTTCAGAGGGGGATGCAAGTGCAGCAGCAGGGCAGGTTGGAAGAGGCAGTGCGGTGGCCAGGGGTAGAGGCAGGGCCAGACCGAATAATCCACCAACTGTTTCCCAAAGCGCCCCCTCGCGCCATGCCACCCTGCAGAGGCCGAGGTGCTCAAAGGTCTGGCAGTTTTTCACTGAGAGTGCAGACGACCGACGAACAGTGGTAAGCAACCTTTGTCGCGCCAAGATCAGCCGGGGAGCCACCACCACCAGCCTCACCACCACCAGCATGCGCAGACATATGATGGCCAAGCACCCCACAAGGTGGGACGAAGGCCGTTCACCGCCTCCGGTTTGCACCGCTGCCTCTCTCTCTGTGCCCCAACCTGCCACTGAGATCCAACCCCCCTCTCAGGACACAGGCACTACTGTCTCCTGGCCTGCACCCACAACCTCACCTCCGCTGTGCTCGGCCCCATCCACCAATGTCTCTCAGCGCACCGTCCAGCCGTCGCTAGCGCAAGTGTTGGAGCGCAAGCGCAAGTACGCCGCCACGCACCCGCACGCTCAAGCGTTAAACGTGCACATAGCCAAATTTATCAGCCTGGAGATGCTGCCGTATAGGGTTGTGGAAACGGAGGCTTTCAAAGGTATGATGGCGGCGGCGGCCCCGCGCTACTCAGTTCCCAATCGCCACTACTTTTCCCGATGTGCCATCCCAGCCCTGCACGACCACGTCTCCTGCAACATTGTACGCGCCCTCACTAACGCGGTTACTGGCAAGGTCCACTTAACAACAGACACGTGGACAAGCACAGGCAGGCAGGGCCACTATATCTCCCTGACGGCACATTGGGTGAATTTAGTGGAGGCTGGGACCACTCACGTCCTACCCACCCCCAGAATTGCGGGCCCCAGCTCGGTGCTGGTATCTGCGGCAGTGTATGCTTCCTCCACTTAACCACCCTCCTCCTCTTCCTCCTCCTCCTACGCAACCTCTGTCTCGCAATCAAGATGTGTCAGCAGCAGCACGTCGCCAGCAGTCGGTGTCGAGCGTCGTGGCAGCACAGCGGTGGGCAAGCGTCAGCAGGCCGTGCTGAAACTACTCAGCTTAGGAGAGAAGAGGCTTATGGCCCACGAACTGCTGCGGGGTCTGACAGAGCAGACCGACCGCTGGCTTGCGCCGCTGAGCCTTCAACCGGGCATGGTCGTGTGTGACAACGGCCGTAACCTGGTGGCGGCTCTGCAGCTCAGCAGCCTCATGCACGTGCCATGCCTGGCCCACATCTTTAATTTGGTGGTTCAGCGCTTTCTGAAAAGCTACCCACGCTTGTCAGACCTGCTCGGAAAGGTGCGCTGGCTCTGCGCACATTTCCGCAAGTCCCACACGGACGCTGCCACCCTGCGCACCCTGCAACATCGGTTTCATCTGCCAGTGCACCGACTGCTGTGCGACGTGCCCACACGGTGGAACTCTACGCTCCACATGTTGGCCAGCCTCTATGAGCAGTGTAGAGCTATAGTGGAATACCAACTCCAACATGGGCGGCGCAGTGGAAATCAGCCTCCTCAATTCTTTACAGAAGAGTGGGCCTTGGAAACTTTGAGGAGTCTACCCGGATGGTGAGCGGCGATGCTGCAATCATTAGCGTCACCATTCCTCTGCTATGCCTCTTGAGAAGTTCCCTGCAAAGCATAAAGGCAGGCGCTTTGCGCTCGGAACCGGAGGCGGGGGAAGACAGTATGTCGCTGGATAGTCAGAGCACCCTCCTGTCTATATCTCAGCGCGTTGAGGAGGAGGAGGAGGAGGGGGAGGAGGATGAGGAGGAGGGGGAAGGGACATCTTGGTACATGCTGCTTGCCTGTCATCCTTTCAGCGTGTATGGCCTGAGGAGGAGGAGGGGGACGATCCTGAAAGTGATCTTCCTAGTGAGGACAGCCATGTGTTGTGTACAGGTACCCTGGCACACATGGCTGACTTCATGTTAGGATGCCTTTCTCGTGACCCTCGCGTTACACGCATTCTGGCCACTACGGATTACTGGGTGTACACACTGCTCGACCCACGGTATAAGGAGAACCTTTCCACTCTCATTTCCGAAGAGTAAAGGGGTTCGAGAGTGATGCTATACCACAGGACCCGGGCGGACAAACTGATGGTAAAAATCCCATCCGACAGCGCTAGTGGCCGAAGGCGCAGTTCCGAGGGCCAGGTAGCAGGGGAGGCGCGGAGATCAGGCAGCATGTACAGCACAGGCAGGGGAACACTCTCTAAGGCCTTTGACAGCTTTCTGGCTCCCCAGCAAGACTGTGTCACCGCTCCCCAGTCAAGGCTGAGTTGGCGGGAGCACTGTAAAAGGATGGTGAGGGAATACGTAGCCGATCGCACGACCATCCTCCGTGACGCCTCTGCCCCCTACAACTACTGGGTGTCGAAGCTGGACACGTGGCCTGAACTCGCGCTGTATGCCCTGGAGGTGCTTGCTTGTCCTGCGGCTAGCGTCTTGTCAGAGAGGGTGTTTAGTGCGGCTGGGGGAAACATCACAGATAAACTTACCCGCCTGTCAACCGACAGTGCCGACAGGCTTACACTCATCAAGATGAACAAAGCCTGGATTTCCCCAGACTTCTCTTCTCCACCAGCGGACAGCAGCGATACCTAAACAATACGTAGGCTGCACCCGCGGATGGAAGCATTGTTCTCTTTCACCATCAAAAATGTGGACCTTTTAGCTTCATCAATCTGTGTATTCTATTCATCCTCCTCCTCCTGCTCCTCCTCCTGAAACCTGACATAATCATGCCGAACGGGCAATTTTTCTTAGGCCCACAAGGCTCAGTCATATAATTTTTGTAAACAATTTTTATACGTTTCAATGCTCATTAAAGCATTGAAACTTGCACCTGAACCAATTTTTATTTTAACTGGGCTGCCTCCAGGCCTAGTTACAAATTAAGCCACATTAACCAAAGCGATTAATGGGTTTCACCTGCCCTCTTGGTTGGGCATGGGCAATTTTTCTGACGTGCATTAGTACTGTTGGTACACCAATTTTTTGGGGCCCTCGCCTACAGTGTAATCCAATTAATTTTTTGCCCACCTGCATTAAAGCTGACGTTACATCAGCTGTGCTGGGCACTGCAATGGGATACATTTATGTACAGCCGGTGGGTTCCAGGGAGCCACCCATGCTGTCGGTCCACACGGAGTTGTAACTGCATGTGTCCACTTCTAAAGAATCCCAGTCTGACTGGGGCATGCAGTGTGGGCCGAAGCCCACCTGCATTAAACATGACATTACCTCAGCTGTGATGGGCAATGCAATGGGATATATTTATGTACCGCCGGTGGCTTCCTGGCACCCACCCATGCTGTGGGTCCACAGGGACTTCACAATAGGGAGTTGTACCTGCCTGTGTCTATGAATTAAACACCCCGGTGAGGTTGGGGCATGCAGTGTGGGCCGAAGCCCACCTGCATTTAATCGGACGTTACCTCAGCTGTGATGGGCACTGCAATGGGATACATTTATGTACAGCGGGTGGGTTCCAGGGAGCCACCCATGCTGTGGGTGCACACGGAATTCCCATTGCGGAGTTGTACCTGCCTGTGACTATTTATAAAAAAACGCGGTCTGACTGGGGCATGCAGACACCTTGACAGAATGAATATTGTGTGGCACATAGGTTCCCCATTGCTATGCCCACATGTGCAGCTCCTGATGGCGGTGGCACAGGATTATATTTCTCATTGCTTCTGTACAGCATTGTGGGCTATCGCCCTGCCCCTTTTAAAGAGGGTCGCTGCATAGCCGTGCCAACCCTCTGCAGTGTGTGCCTGCGGTTCCTCCTCATGGCAGCTGCACTAATAAATAGACATGAGGGTGGTGTGGCATGAGGCCAGCGTGTGGCATGAGTGCAGCTGAAGGCTGCGCAGGGACACTTTGGTGTGCGCTGTGGACACTGCTTCATGCAGGGGGGGAGGTTGGGCAGCATGTAACCCAGCAGAAGTGGCAGCGGAGTGTCATGCAGGCAGTGATTGTGCTTTGTTGGAGGTAGTGTGGTGCTTAGCTAAGGTATGCATTGCTAATGAGGGCTTTTCAGAAGTAAAAGTTGTTGGGAGGGGGGAGCCACTCTTGCCGCTATTGTGGCTTAATAGTGGGACCTGGGAACTTGAGATGCAGCCCAACATGTAGCCCCTCGCCTGCCCTATCCGTTGCTGTGTCGTTCCCATCACTTTCTTGAATTGCCGAGATTTTCACAAATGGAAACCTTAGCGAGCATCGGCGATATACAAAAATGCTCGGGTCGCCCATTGACTTCAATGGGGTTCGTTACTCGAAACGAACCCTCGAGCATCGCGAAAATTTCGTTCCGAGTAACGAGCACCCGAGCATTTTGGTGCTCGCTCATCTCTATTCCTACCTAAATGTAAGACCCGGAACAACAACTCCACTGGTCACCTAATATCTTTGTCCTGTAATATCCTTACGCTCTAGAAAGACATCTATTCCCCTCTTAAACTCCTCAATAGATTTTGCCATCACCACGTCCTCAGGCAGAGAGTTCTACAGTCTCACTGCTCTTACAGTAAAGAACCCCCTGCTTTCTTCTAGACGTTGAGGATGCCCTCTTGTTACCGTCACAGTCCTGGGTATAAAACAGGTTACGGGGGAGATCCTTGTATTGTCCCCTAATGTATTTATACATAATTATTTGATCGCTCCTTAGCCGTCTTTTTACCAGGATGAATAATCCTAATTTTGATAGCCTCTCTGGGTATTCCAGTCCTCTCATTCCATTTATTAATTTAGCTGCCCTTCTTTGAACCCCCTCAAGCACTGCAACATCTTTCCTGAGCACCGGTGTCCAGAACTGTACACAGTATTCCATGTGGGGCCTGGCAAGTGCGTTCTATAGTGGAAGAATAATGTTCTGGTTCCTCGCCCTTATGCCTCATTTGATGCACCCCAAGACTTTATTAGCTTTTGCAGCTGCTGACTGAGATTGGTTGCTCCAGTTAAATCTACAATCCACTAGTACCACCAGATCTTTTTCCATATCACTTTTCCCTAGTATTGCCCCATTTAGTGTATATTGGTGACATCCATTTCTCCTGTCCATATGCAGAATCTTACATTTATCAACATTGAACTTTATTTGCCATTTTTCTGCCCAAGCCCAGAGCTTTTGTAGGTCCTTTTGTATCCGTACACTGTCCTGCGTTGTATTAATTATCTTATATAATTTTGTATCAGCTACAAATATTGATATTTTACTGTGCAGCCCCTCTATCAGGTCGTTGATAAATATATTGAACAGAATGGGACCTATTACTGAGCCCTGTGGCACCCTACTACCGATGGTGGCCTAATCAGAGTAAGAACCATTTATTACCACTCTGCTTTTTATCTCTGAGCCAGTTCTTTACCCAAATACACACATTTTCACCCAGTCCGAGCTGTCTCATTTTATATATCTGCCTATTATGCGGCACGGTGTCAAATGCTTTAGAGAAATCCAGATATACGAGATCAATAGACTCTCCCAGGTCCAGCCTAGAACTTACTTCATCACAGAAGCTGATCAGATTGGTCTGACATGATCAACCCCTCATGAACCCATGCTGATGAGGGGTATACTGTTAATCTCTTTGAGGTATTCTAGGATGGCGTCTCTCAGAAACCCTCAAATATTTTTCCAGTTATTGAAGTGAGACTTACCGGCCTGTAGATACCAGGTTCTATTTTGGACTCCTTTTTGTATATTGGAGCCACACCTGCAATGCGCCAATCCAGTGGTACAACCCCAGTCTTGATAGTGTCCATAAATATACGAAATAGCAGTCTAGCTATTACAGCACATAGAACCCTTGGGTGTATTCCATCTGGCTTTAGTTAAACACATACATTCCATATACAGGAGTCCGGCTTTTGTGAGATGAGATGAGGTGAGCAAGGTTCTATGTGAACCGAAACGCGTACTCTGTCTGTTATGAGCACAAGTCTATTTGAATAAAAGCAGGAATTATCTCACAAAAGCCGGACTCCTGTATATGGAATTTATGTGTTTAACTAAAGCCAAAGCAGCCGGATGGCAATGTGAAGGCGTGTGAGTATACCTGCCGACAGGAACAGAGCTGCAGCACATGAAGCAAGGTGGGACAATTTACTATTTGTATTCCATCTGGGCCCGGCGATTTATCGATTTTAATCCTCTTTAACCAGCTCTGTACTTCCTCCTGTGTTAGGCATGCAATATTTAGCAGTTGTTTTGTTTTATTCCCCTGCATCTCATGTGACATTTCCCTTTTCGTTCGTGAATACACTTGAAAAGAAAATATTTAATAGATTTGCCTTCCCCCATCATCTTCTATGATTTATCCTGCATTATTTGTTAAAGGGCCAGTGCTCTCATTGCAAATCCGTTTGCTGTTAATATAATTGAAGAATAGTTTAGGGTTGTTTTTGCTCTCTTTGGTGATCAGTCTCTCTTCCTTCTTCTTAGCAATTTTGATCTTTCCTTTACATATTTTGTTTTTTTCCCTGTATGATTTTAACGCCTCTTTAGTGCCTTCTTTTTTTAGTAGTTTAAACGCTTTCTTTTTTTCTTTTATTGCCCCCCTTGAAAGTCATGTTGAGCCACATTAGTTTCCTTCTACTTGTGCTTCTTTTTTTTAAAGAGCATGTACTGCTCACATGAGGTAATTAGGATGTTTTTAAACTTTTTCCCATTTGTTGTCTTTACTGATATTTTTGAGGATGTTGTCCCAATTAATGTTACCGATAGTATTTCTAAGCTGATCAAATTTTGCTTTACTAAAGTTTAGTTTATTTGTCGCTCCCTGATAAGGTTTCTTATGAAATGACAGCTGAAAATTAATTATATTGTGGCCAATATTTCCAAAGTGTCCCTCAACCAGCACCCCCATTATTCGGTCCGGTTTGTTAGTTAGTACTAAGTCCAGAGTGGCCCTCCCTCTAGTCGGCTCCTGCACCAGTTGGGTAAGGTAGTTATCTTTAAATGTTCTCAAGAACTTATCGCTCTTGTGAGATTTGCAGGTTTCATTTTCCCATAATATAACCGGATATTTAAAATCCCCCATAATAATTACTTCATTGCGGTTTGACACCTCTTCTATTTACCTTAATAATAATATTTCCATTTCTTCTGTTGCTTTTGGTGGCCTAAAGAAAACCCCTATGAGGATTTTGTTATATTTTTTCTCCCTGTATTTCTACCCACAGAGATTCCACATGTTCATCTCCTGCCCCTATATCCTCCCCTAACCTTGGCATTAAGTAGGATTTAATGTACAGACATACCCCTCCCCCTTTCTGTTCCCCATGGTCTCTTCTGAAGAGATTGTAACCCTGCAAATTCTCTGCCCAACCGCACTTATCATCAAGCCATGTTTCCGCTATTCCAGCTATATCGTAATTTTCATCAGTAATTCTCACTTCAAGCTCACACACTTTGCTGATCAGGTTTCTTGCATTCATTGCCATACAATTTATACAGATGTTTTTTGTTCTTTAAATTCATTTTGCTACTGATGGTACTATTGGCTGTTCTGTCAGTTCTAACTGTACTAACCCTACCCCCTGCTCGACCCCCATTCCCATTACTTGACCCCAGGTCGCTATCTACACTGTCTGCCTCCCTGTTTATCTTTTTGCCATCCACCCCAGTCCCTAGTTTAAACACTCCTCCAGCCTTCTAACCATCTTCTCCCCCAGCCCAGCTGCCCCCTCCCCATTACGATGCAGCCCACCCCTACTGTATAGCCTGTAGCTGACATCAACAGCACATATGAAAAAGACTTGGGTATACTAATAGATCATAAACAGAACATGAGTCAACAATGTGACACGTCAGCAGCCAAAAAGGCAAACACAAATTTGGGATGTATTAAGAGAAGCATAGAGTCTAGATCACGTGAGGTAAATATTCCCCTCTACTCTTTCCTAGTCAGTCCATAGTCAGACCTCATCTGGAATACTGTGTCCAGTTCTTGGCACCCCACTTTAAAAAAGACAAACAAACTGGAGCACATTCATAGAAAAGTTACCAAGATGGTGAGCGGTGTGTAAATCGTCCTATGAGGAACAGTTAAAGGATCTGGGAATGTTTAGCTTGCAAAAACCAAGGCTGAGAGGCGACCTAATAGCTGTCTACAAATATCTGAAGGGCTGTCACAGTGCAGAGGGATCAGCCCTATTCGCATCTGTACAAGGAAAGACTAGAAGCAATGGGATGAAACTGAAAGGGAGGAGACACAGATTAGATATTAGAAAAAACTTTCTAACAGTGAGGGTGATCAATGAGTGGAACAGGTTACCACGGGAGGTGGTGAGTTCTCCTTCAACGGAAGTGTTTAAACAAAGACTGGACAGACAACGGTCTGGGATGATTTAGTGAATCCTGCACTGAGCAGGGGGTTGGACCCGATGACCCTGGAGGTCCAACTCTACCATTCTATGAAAATGTTAAAGATGTTGTCTGCATCGTATGATGTCTTACTGTTAAAAGCATTAATTAAAAATAGAGAAAAGTGCTCAAAGTTGGGATGTTGGGACCCCTGCTGTTATTGGTGTAGGAAATACATGGGGGATTTCAAACAGTTTCTCCAGGATAAATATATTTTTATGTTATCTTACCAATAGTTTATCCTAGTCTATGTATAGTAGAGGTGCATTACACAGAATGACCTGCAGTGTGTGCATTCTAATACCTGCAAGAGGGGAAAGAAAGGGTTAATACCCTAGTTGTAGCAAGAGTTAGCTACAAAAGAGGCAGCTATGCAGGAAGCAGGAGAGAGAGAGAGGACCAGTGCAGCAGAGCTTAGGTGCTGCAGGCTGGTGGCCTAGCAAAGGCCAGAGTCCGACAGGGACGACAACCTTGGACTCACACCCAAGGTGGGGTGCTTATGAACTGTGTTTTCATTGTTTGCTGTGTGCTGTGAAAATAAAGTCCATGTCTCTGGAGTTTCTACATGTGTGGTGCGCCTTTTCCATATAAGAGAGGTCAGCGATCCCGAGGCGAGTGCACCCCGCTTGCTACAGTAGGTAGCACATCTGGGACCCAAGGCTACCTACATAGACAACTTGTGAGCTGCAGAAATTCTCCTTCAGAACTTCTGTTGTCTTCCTGCAGCTAGCCGGAGTTAGTTATAACCGTGTTGCGCAATATGCTGTCCTGTGGAAATTTCAGCACCATAATCCGCACTGCTAATGTGTTGATTTTGATGCAAAATTGAAAATGGCAAAATTATGATGGCAATTCCACATCAAAATCCGCAGTTAAATGTGTGGATTTTGGTGTGGAACTCCAGGACAGTATATTTTGCAACTCTGTCCTGTCCTACGTGAAAGCACCCTAAATGAGCTTAGTGGAATTGGCTGTGTTTTATGTTGTAGATTTTGTGTATGTATTTGGGGGTTTAAGAGGGGACTTTCTGCTGGGGGGGCTACTTCACACATGCAATTGTATAAACAGCATCCATTAAAACCCATTGATTTTAATGGGTTCCACCACATGGAACATTCTCTATTATTGTGTGTATTTGCGCACCTGAGACCCCATAGCTGTAGACTTGTTTCTGGCAGCGCAAAAAAGTACAGTAAAGTAGCGTGGTTACACTTGTGAGCGGAGGTAATAGCGCTCCATTACATCACAATCTTGTGAGCATGAATACGTCACGTTTGTGAAGTACAATATGTGGCAAAAATAACATTGTCAGAATCACTTGTGTATGCAAAACTTTTATGGAGCTATTCTATGTTAAAGTGACACATCAGATTTCCAAAATTTGGCTCCGTCACTAAGGTGCAAACAGACTTGGTCACTAAGGGGTTAAACAAGGAGTTTCTGCTGGAAAGTTTACCTTAGGTCGGACTCACACGGCCATATGTGCAAAAACGCATGCGGTAGCGCAACGTATTTCCGCTGTGATCAAGCCTTTCTTGCACACATTTTTGTGCATATTACTGTACTGTTTGCACTGGTACAACTACGGACTTCCATAGTCGTTTCGCCAACATATCCCAACCCACATGGGCAGGTAATTAGATATATGGCGAAGGACGTAGAACATGTGAACCTATCTTTCAGAGGGTATTTCTTCCCGGAAATCAGGTGCCTAAAGTGATCCCCTTTATCATATTGCTACAGCATGAGCAGGATAGACAGGGATAATTGCCCTTTTTACTCAAGGAGAGTGTCTGTTGGACCAAACCACCACTGGGGGTTACCAAAGGTCTAACAAGCCTATCTCTAATGTTCCGACCCCTTTTATAGGCTAGTATAGGGGGCTGAGCAAATTCAGGAACATCTTTACAGCAACTGTTGATAATCGGCCAATGTTTAAAGAGAATGTTTTTAATTTTCCCACTTAGTGGTCCAAAGGTGGAAACAAATGGAATTCTAGATGTCTTAGGAGGCAGTGTTTTGTCAACCAACAAGTCAGCTCTATTAGTATTCTTAATTCTCTCACTTGTGGCTCGTAACAAAGAAGAAGGATAGCGTTGTGCCGCGCAGATCTTGCGGGACTTGTGTATCCCCACGCATGCGCGGTGAATCATACTAGACGCTGGAGATGCCGGACGCCACAGGACATGGCCTCATATGTTATTCAGGTATTTGACATATCACAGCTGTTGTGGATTTGCTTTTAATCATGTCTCTATATAAGGGGTGTGTTTTATGTGGGTATCATGCTTGACAAAGATCTTAAATGAGATCGAAACGTTGCATGGTTGTCATAGAGGAATAAACAGATTGGTTTAATCTGCATCTCTCGTGCTGCCGCAGTATTTCTTTTCTCTGTTGATTAGTGCAGATTGAACTCTGATGTTCTAATGCCACAATTTGTTCACTCATTTGTTGGCTAATTGTTGACCCTTTTACATGGCCTGATTGTTGGATGAATGAATCATAGAACCATAGAATGGTAGAGTCAGAAGGGACCTCCAGGGTCATCTGGTCCAACCCACTGCTCAGTGCAGGATTTACTAAATCATCCCAGACAGATGTCTGTCCAGCCTTTGTTTGAACACTTTCATTGGAGGAGAACTCACCACCTCCTGTGGTAACCTGTTCCACTCATTGATCACCCTCACTGTCAGAAAGTTTTTTCTAATATCTAATTTGTGTCTTCTCCCTTCCAGTTTCATCCCATGGCTTCTAGTCTTTCCTTGTGCAGATGAGAATAGGGCTGATCCCTCTGCACTGTGACAGCCCTTTAGATATTTGTAGACAGCTATTAAGTCTCCTCTCAGCCTTGTTCTTTGCAAGCTAAACCTCCCCAGATCCTTTAACTGTCCCTCATAGGACATGATTTGCAGGCCAACTTGGCAACTCTTCTCTGAATTTGCTCCAGCTTGTCTATGTCTTATTTAAAGTGGGGTGCCTAGAACTGGACACAGTATTCCAGATGAGGTCTGACTAAGGAAGAGTAGAAGGGTTTAATTACCTCACATGATCTAGACTCTCTGCTTCTCTTAATACATTCCATAATTGTGTTTGCCTTTTTGGCTACTGCAGCACATTGTTGATTCAAGTTCAGTCTATGATCTATTAGTATACCCAAGTCTTTTTCACATGTGCTGCTGCTTAGCCCAATTCCCCTCCATTCTGCGTGTGCTTTTTTCATTTTTCTTGCAGAGATGTAGGACTTTGCATTTCTCCTTGTTAAATACCATTCTGTTAGTCACTGCCCACTGTTCAAGCTTTTCCAGATCTTTGTGAATACTCTCTCTCTTCCTTAGTGTTAGCTATCCCTCCTAGCTTTGTGTTGGCACAAAATTTGATCAGTTTCCCATCAATTCCCTTCTTCAGATCATTTATGAAAATGTTGAACAACAATGAACCTAGGACAGAGCCTTGTGGTACCCCATTCTTCCACTTGGATGTGCAGACATTTATGACCACTCTGAGTACGATCACTCAGGCAGTTGCTAATCCACCTAACAGTTGCCTTGTCAATCCCATATTTGGTCATTGTTATTCACATGGAACTAGGAATCTCCAAACGAAAAGACACAGGATTAGTTTTTTTCAATGATATTGAAAGGGGCGATAAACCGTAGACCTAACTTAAAAGACTGTTGTTTGATTTTTATGTTCTTAGTTGACAACCACACCCAGTCTCTGACCAAGAAATTAGTCCCCTAAGAACGTTTATTATCCACCACCCACTTGAAATTTTTAAACGTTCTCTGAAGACTCTTCTGAATATCTGTCCACACCACCTTGATGTTAAGGGAGAACTCATTCTCCTCTAGTACCTCCGAGACCTCTTTAGAAAAGGGACCAAAGCATGGATGGAACCCATAATTACACAAGAAAGGTGACGTATCTGTAGACTCCAATGATCTATTGTTAAGTGTGAATTCAGCTAAAGGCAAAAACCCTGCCCAATCCTCCTGATTTTCTGAGACATAACACCACAAATATTATTCCAGACTCTGGTTACATCTCTCAGTTTGTCCACTAGTCTCTGGATGATAAGCTGACAAGAGCTTGATACCCAACTGAAAGCAAGCAAAATGCTAGAATCTGGAAACAAACTGGACCCCATGATTGGAGTTGGTATTTGACGGTAATCTGTGCAACCTCAAAATATGAGTAATGAACAATCTAGACAAAGTTTCAGCATTGGGAAGACCGGCAAGAGCCACAAAATGACACATCTTCCTACAGCAATCAAATACAACCCAGATGTCAGTAATACCCTCCAAAAGCGGCAAATCCATAATAAAGTCCATAGACAAATGAGTCTGAGGTTTGACAGGTATTGGCAAAGGCATCAACCTTCCAGCAGGGAAATCATGTGTTGATTTTGTCCGGGCACAAACTTCACAAGAAAAGACAAAGCTGAATACATCTCGTCGTAATGACTGCCAGCAAAAAATTCTTGTGAGTAATTTATGGGTATTATTACTCTCCGGATTACCAGATAACATGGAACTATGTACTTCAGAGAGCACCTGCAGCCTAAAATGAACAGGGACAAAAAGCTTTCCCACAGGAAGACTCGCTGGAGCTAAATCCTGCGCTTTATGGACTTGGTCCTCCAAATCCAGTGAAACAGCGAACACCACAACCCTCTCAGAAAGAATGGGCACAGGAGGTTCATCAGAAATCACAGGGACAAAACCCCTGGAAAAAGCATCGGCCTTAACATTTTTACTGCCAGTACGATATGTAACTAGAAAGTCGAAGCACGAAAAAAATAGTGACCACCGCACCTGTCTCGGGTTAAGTCTTTTGGCTGACTCTAAGTAGATAAGGTTTTTCTGATCCATGGAAACTGTCATCTTATGCTGAGCCTCTTCGAGGAGATACTGCCACTCCTCAAATGCCCACATAATTGCCAAAAGTTCTCGGGCACCAAGGTCGTAATTTTGCTCAACGGTAGAAAATTTACGTGAAAAAAATGCACAGGGACAGAGATTTTGCAATGTACTATTTCTCTGCAATAGCACCACCCAACTCAAACCTCTGAGGCATCAACCTCCACCCTGAAAGGTCTGGATGAGTCTGGTTGAACTGGAACCAGAATAATCTAAGTTCCAGGCCACATAGTTTTCCAACTGTGACCTGCGGTGAGAAAAATTCTGAACAAAATGTACAGTCCGATTGCAGAAAATTCACCGCCTGCTGACCTGGCCCCTCTTCTCTCTACTGCCCTTGCCAACTAACGAATCTAGTTGCATGGGTTCCTCCCCATCAGTAAGCAAGAAAACAGAAGAAGAGGAAAGCTCATTATGCCTCACTCTAACTCTGATGGCTAAAGACGTAGGATCATCAAGAATTTGAGGAACCAGATAAAACACCAATATGCTCTCAATTTTATCAGCCAGACCACAGTAGAACTAGCTTCGCAAAGCATGGTCATTCCATTGAGTCTCAGTCGCCCAATGGCGGAATTCGGCACCAAAATCCTCAATGTAAGAGTCTCCCTGATTTAAACCTCTGAGCTTTCCCTCTGCCAGCAAACCCTATTGGGGGTCATCATAGATTAAACCTAGGGTGTTTAAGAAATGAACCACAGAGGACAAAGCTTCAGAGAAGGAATGCAAGAAAAAAGCCCACACCTGTGGAGCCCCCTGCAGCCTGGAAATGATGATGCTAACTCTCTGTAGCTCATCACCAGAAGACACGGGGCATAACCTAAAATAAAGCTTGCAAGATTCAATAAAGCAAACAAATATCTGTCTGTCTCCAGAGAAATGGTTAGGTAGCTCATGTTTAAGCTCCTTACCTAAAGCCCCCTGGGTTGGTTGCTGCTGTTTTACCTCAGCAACTTCAATTGCCAGCCCTCTCAGCTGGTTTGACAAAACCTCAATAGGATTCATATAAAAAAAAGCAAAAATATCCCACCGAATAGGTATGGCTGTTTATTATTTTATGTCCAACCAGGACATGCTGGATCTGTCACCTGCAGATCTCCCACAACTGCAAACAAATAATGATAAAACAAAACAGAACAAAAATACTGGAAATGCTGTCCCTATATAACTAAACACAAGGGAGGAATCTGCCTGAAAGCAGGGTGATTGTCCCGATAAGGACAGCCCTGACTGCCTGCCTCAGCCCCTAGTTGGTCCTACATGCGAAAGGGGAATAACCCAAGAGAACAAAAATAAGAAAGCAAACAAGTGCAGTAGTTAGTTTTGAGATGTACAAGTAACTGAGAGATCCATAACCAAGCTCTGAGTGGTAGCCCAGCCAGAGAGAAACTGAAATTCAACAGCACCTCAGCTCAATATCAGGCCAAGCTAAATAGACCTGATAATTACCCACAGGTGCGACCCAGCATGTCACACCTAATACCACACCCACCTGAGCCAGAAGATGTAGAAACATCTCCAAAACCAGCACCAGACTATCAGCAAGGCAGTAATTCCAGAACCGCTGTAACAATAATACTGTGTACCACATACATTTTATAACAGTTCTAGAAATAAATAGTTTGATAATCTGTTCCTATAACAGCTAAAATGTTTCAATTAGAAATGATTTGTTTAGCGGAGGGATATTAGATCTCCTTAGTACACTACAGGTATTAACGACAATTATATTATTGATGTATAATAATAACCGTTTGATTATCTTTATAAGACTGTATTCTAATTACTATTATATTAAAGCATGAGAACAAGTATTCTACCATCCTATTAGGTAAAATTACAATCCACTAATGAGTCGGTTCAACAGAGAAATTACACAACTGCTGGCTGTTCAGAATTTGCCTTGTAATATACGTACACACACACACACATATTATAACACACACACATATATATATATATATATATATATATATTAATAGCAGGATGATAGCAAGAGTTCTGTGCCTGAACCACAGAAGTAGCAGCCATACTATTCTTCTTCTTCTGAAGCAATTGTAACCTACTAGTAGGTTAATAGGTGAGTCGATGTATAAGAAGGTCGTCAATATCACAAATTCTGTCTCTCAGTGACAATGGTAACAGCTGGTCTACCTCTCCATTTCCCATTGTAATCTGCCAATAGGTTAGATGATGTGGAGAAAGGTTGTAAGTAGCAATAATCCTGTCATTTCCACAATCAACTTTACAATATACCTGTCAAGTTTGCTGTGCATAGGTCAACAGCAAGAGTTCAGTTCCCTAGTAGTGAGATTCATGGGTGAACAGTGAGCATGACCTGCAAGGCAGAAAGCCAAAATATCTACATCCAAGTACCTCTGTAATGTATGATCCAATGGATTAACATAGGGTTCACTGAAGAGAGTTCTTTCATATCAAGCCTAATGTCTGTAGGAGTTATTTCATAGTCCATATCAAAGCAAGAACACCAATGACTAGTATTTTTAAATGCTGCACAATTACTGAGAGTTTCCTCTTTTTTTTTCGTTCTCATCTCCAAAGCCAATCTGTGATGTCCAACATGAGCAAACAACAGCTTAAGTGTCTAGCCTCCGACTGTCAGATTGCGACCATTAGAATCCTTATTGCTATAGCTGTGCTAAGATCTGCAAAACAGTGTTGTGTCATCTCTTCTTTCTTTGTTTGGTTGATGGATTAAAGGGGTTGTCCCGCGAAAGCAAGTGGGTCTATACACTTCTGTATGGCCATATTAATGCACTTTGTAATGTACATTGTGCATTAATTATGAGCCATACAGAAGTTATTCACTTACCTGTTCCGTTGCTGGCGTCCTCGTCTCCATGGTGCCGTCTAATATTCAGCGCCTAATCGCCAGATTAGACGCGCTTGCGCAGTCCGGTCTTCTTCTTTTCTGAATGGGGCCGCTCGTGCCGGAGAGCGGCTCCGTGTAGCTCCGCCCCGTCACGTGCCGATTCCAGCCAATCAGGAGGCTGGAATCGGCAATGGACCGCACAGAAGCCCTGCGGTCCACCGAGGGAGAAGATCCCGGCGGCCATCTTCAATCGGTAAGTAAGAAGTCACCGGAGCGCGGGGATTCAGGTAAGCACTGTGCGTTTTTTTTTTTTAAGTCCCTGCATCGGGTTTGTCTCGCGCCGAACGGGGGGGCTGTTGAAAAAAAAAAAAAACCCGTTTCGGCGCGGGACAACCCCTTTAAGTGGGTAGGGTTAGCCTAAGTGAGAATGAAGACTCTGAAATTAACTTTCTGCACATTACAATACCGTAACTTCTTGTATATAAACCATCAACTTAAAGATCTATAAGAAATGAAGCAGAATTTCATAGCCTGTACAGTGTGTCCCAAAAGTGAAGATTGGGTTTCAAATGATTATATTGTTGGAATGAAACACAACCGACACATGCAACAGGTGTCAAATAGAAGACCAAGCCTCCAAGCTTTTCATCTCAAGTTTAGTGGGAGTTCGTATCAATAGTGACGTGAATATATAAGGTGGTGATGTTCAAAGGAAAGTGAAGTGTAATTTATGTCCCATGAGAGCACTGTCATGTGTTTGACAAAGAACTAACACACAAACATTAATTATTGGGAAAGACAGTTAAAGTAAGCTCCCACGGACATCATCGCTAGAGCTCATCTTTTCCATATTAAAGAAGCCCTGATGACAGTTGCGTGCAAGACCAACCAACAACAAGCTCCTTATGAAAACATCCGCCTGTACTAAGATCTATCTCAAGCAACGATGGAGGCACAAAAGAAACTTTCCAACATAACTGCCGCATTACGTCAAGCTAACATCCAGTATAGGTGGGGCTTTCCCACAAAAATTCTCATCTGGAAAAATGAAACCTCATATGTGATCCACAAGCCGGAAGATGCAGACTCCCTCTGCAGCTCCTGGGGAGTCGCTATACCGGATATGCACCAAACCAACACAGTCAGGCGATCCAGATCAACTCTGATGGAAAAACTATAATCTGTTCCCGTTAAGGTACTTGTTATTTCCTGCCATACAAGAACGGGGTTGTACCCTCACACCCACAAGGCGAACTTGTTGTTTAATTCTCCCCATACCATACAAGGTCTATGTTTTGCTCAAAGTCTTGTTTCTTCTCCATTTACCACTGGCCTGGATTTCTCTGGGATCGGAGGAAATCTCTGAACTCCTTTAACTCCAAAATTCGCAATGTTTTAAGTGATAAATAGCCACACGTGTTTTATGCCGTAAGGCCACTGTTTTCTGTTTTGTTTCTTCTTCTTCCTTTTCTCTTTTTCCATCTAGAGTCAGAGGTCTTGCGGGAGTTTTCGTATCCAGTCCCACATTTCTTAATACCTTTGAAATGGCAGTAAAGGTCTTTTCAATCAATGCAAATGGTTTAAACTCTCCATAAAAGAGAGCATCGTTGTGGAAAGATGCACTTAGGGCTAATGCTGACATTGTATGCATTCAGGAAACCCACTTTGCGGCCTCCGCTTGTCCAATTTCTTTCCCACAAAAAATTCCCCAATATTTTCTCAGCTTGCTCTGCTAAAAAACAAGTGGGAGTCCTGGTGGCATTTAGAGACCCCATACATCTCGAAGTTAAGTCCCAAGAAATAGATAAAAAAGGCAGATTCATAATTCTATCAGGCCTGATAAACGCAACCCCTTTCACCATGGCCAATATATATGAGCCAAATTCTGCTCAAATGCGCTCCTAAACAAAATTCCCAAAAAAATTAAGAGCCGCGAGGTGGGAAAACTGAAAATTTGTGGGAATTTTAATATTGTACCAGGCAAAACTTTGGATTCCAAGGGGCGGCCCTTTAGAAGCTCCCCTTCCTTGTCCCCCTGGTTCCATAGAGAAGTACTCTATGACACGTTTAGGTGTCTAAATGCCTCGGCCAAAGAATTCACTTTCGACTCATCCAGGCATAAGTCCTTCTCTAGAATAGACCTGGCCTTGGTAGATAGGTGGACATTACCTGATGTGTCCTCCTCTAATGTGGGGGTGGTGACTTGGTCAGAACACACCGCGATTGAGATTACCTTGAAATTGGGACATGTTGGGGCAACCGCCAGAAGGTGGAGAGACAACCCATTCTTAATGAAATATCCAAAAAATAAAGAAAGCATTCTTGCCACCATAAGGGAATATTTTGAAATCAATGCTACTCCAGATGTCTGTCCTCTCATGGTTTGGAGTGCCCATAAAGCATATATTAGAGGAATCCTTATTAACCCCTTCCTGCTCCAGGACGTAAGGGTACGTTATGGAGCATCGGGGTATGTATGCAGAGAGGTCGTGTGGTGACCTCTCTGCATACAGCGCGGGCGTCAGCTGTTTATTACAGCTGACAACAGCGGGCAATAGCCGCTGTCAGCCATTCAAGGCTATTAACCCTTCAAATGCCGCTGTCAATTCTGAGATCGGTGGAGCCGTGCAGGTGTCATGGCAGCCGGGGGCCTTCTGAAAGGCCCCAGGGCTGCCTGAGCAGACTGCCTATCAAGTCATCCTTGTGGGGTGGCTTGATAGACTGCCTGTCAAATGGCAATATGACGTAATGCTATAGCATTACGTCATACTGCAGGAGCGATCAAAGCATCGCTGGTTGTAGTCCTCCAGGGACTATCAATAAAGTTTTATTAATTGTAAAAAAAAAAAAGTTATAAAAGTTTAAATCACCCCCCTTTTGCCATATCCATTATTAAAAAATCTTAATCATAAAATATGTATTTGGTATCGCCGCGTCCATAAAAGTCTGATCTATTGAAGTAGTGCATTATTTTTTCAACAAGGTGAATGTTGTCCGGAAAAAAAAATAAAGAACGCCAGAAATGCACTTTTTTAGTTACCCTGTCTCCCAGAAAAAAAAACAATAAAAAGCAATCAAAAAGCAGTATGTATTCTGAATTGGTACTATCGGAAACATCCTGCAAAAAATGATCTCTCGCTCAACTACGTTGACGAAAAAATAAAAAAGTTATTGCGCGCACAAAATGACCGCAGAAAATAATTGAAAAAAATGAAATGTCTTTGGAAAAAAGAGTAGTACAGTAAAAAAAAACCTATACAAGTTTGGTATCGTAGTAATCGTACCGACCCATAGAGTAAAGTTGTCATGTCGCTTTTGTTGCAGTTTGTGCGCCGTAGAAACAAGACACACTGAAAAATGACAGAATGTCATTTTCTTTTTCATTTTACTCCACTTAGAATTTTTTAAAAGTTTTTCAGTACATTATATGGTACAGTAAATGGCATCATTTAAAAATACAAATCGTCCCACAAAAACAAGCCCTCATACAGCGACGTCGATGGATAAATAAAGGAGTTACGATTTTTTTAAAGGGGGAGGAAAAAACGAAAATGGAAAAAAAAAAGGGGGCCGCATCATTAAGGGGTTAAAATCAGCGCCCAACAAAAAGGAAGAAAATGTCACAACTGAAAGAAGCTACAGCTAATATCACAGCCACTGAAGCCCTCCTTTCCCAGTCCCCAACACAAGCCCTAATGACCATCTATTTCAATTAATGCAAAATCCCTATTGATGGAAGAATATAACAAAGATATGCAAAATTCCCCCTCTACCCTCTATGTCTCGGTCAACAAACCTTCAAGATGGATGGCAAACTTAAAAGTTAAAAAACGTAGAATTAAATCTAAAATTCCCCACCTAGTCTCAAAAGACGGCATAGGAAGAAAAATCTTTCACCCCAAGTTAATTGCAGAAGAGTTCAAAAAATTTTAGGCCCATCTGTACAATCTCAAAGACAATGCCTCTACCAGTCAGCCGGATTCTCATATAATACCTCAATTTCTCAAGAATATTATTAGAGATGAGCGAACACCAAAATGTTCGGGTGTTCGTTATTCGTAACGAACTTCCCGTGATGCTCGAGGGTTCGTTTCGAACAACGAACCCCATTGAAGTCAATGGGCGACCGGAACATTTTTGTATTTCGCCGATGCTCGCTAAGGTTTTCATGTGTGAAAATCTGGGCAATTCAGGAAAGTGATGGGAATGACACAGTGACGGATAGGGCAGGCGAGGGGCTACATGGTGGGCTGCATCTCAAGTTCACAGGTCCCACTATTAAGCCACAATAGCGGCAAGAGTGCCCCCACCCCCCACTGTCAGCATAAAGATCGTCCTCCTCTGGCACAGCTGTAACAGCTGTAGCAGAGAAGAACGATGTTTGCCCATTGAATTCAATGGAGCGGCAATACAGCATGTTCCACTGAATGCAATGGGCTGCCGGCGATCGCAGGATGAATGGTCGGAAAGGGGTTAAATATATAACCCCTTTCCTGCAATTCATCCAGAAATGTGTTACACTAAAAATATATACCGGCGTATAAGGCGACCGGGCGTATAAGACGACCCCCCAACTGTCACCTTATACGCCGGTAATACAGTGGAGCAAAGAATAAAAAGCATTACTTACGTTTTTAGATGATCTGCGGCGCTCCTGCAGGCTGTCACTCCCTCCTGGTCCACGGCAGACAAGCTTTCTCCACGAAAGACTTTAAATCCCTGCCTCCAGAAGCACATGTGCCTTCAGCCAATCACAGCCAATGACAATGATGTCATTGAATGGCTGTGATTGGCTGTGTTTCTGGAGGCGGGGATTTCAAGGCTTGAAATCCCCGCCTCCAGAAACACAGCCAATCACAGCCATTCAATGACATCATTGTCATTGGCTGTGATTGGCTGAAGGCACATGTGCTTCTGGAGGCAGGGATTTAAAGTCTTTCGTGGAGAAAGCTTGTCTGCCGTGGACCAGGAGGGAGTGACAGCCTGCAGGAGCGCCGCAGATCATCTAAAAACGTAAGTAATGCTTTTTATTCTTTGCTCCACTGTATTACCGGCGTATAAGGTGACAGTTGGGGGGTCGTCTTATACGCCCGGTCGCCTTATACGCCGGTATATATTTTTAGTGTAACACATTTCTGGATGAATTGCAGGAAAGGGGTTATATATTTAACCCCTTTCCGACCATTCATCCTGCGATCGCCGGCAGCCCATTGCATTCAGTGGAGTCGGCTGTATTGCCGGTTCCATTGAATTCAATGGGCAAACATCGTTCTTCTCTGCTACAGCTGTTACAGCTGTGCCAGAGAAGAAGGATTTGTCTTCTATATGTTCTCAATGGGGTCAGCGCTGCTGCCGCTGGCCCCATTGAGCGCATATAGAATGCATCCATAGCGAGCAGCGGGAGGGGCAGATTTCAATACTCGGGTGACACCTTATCTCCCCAGCCACTCACAGCAGGGGGGTGGTATAGGGCTTAAACGTTGCAGGGGGAAGTTGTAATGCCTTCCCTGTCTTTATATTGGCCAAAAAAAAGCGCTAACGTCTCAGGGAAGAAAGTTTAATTTACCAGAACACCGCATGGTGTTCGTTACGAATAACGAACATCCCGAACACCCTAATATTCGCACGAATAGCAAGCTCGGACGAACGCGTTCGCTCATCTCTAAATATTATCCTTACCCAACTCTCAAAAACACAACTAGATGACTTGAATGCCCCTCTATCAACATTAGAAATTCTTGATACAACTCCGGACCCAGATGGGTTTTCTAATGATTATTAAAAAACTTTTCTCTTCTGCTCTGGCTGATCAGATGACTTTTTCTTAAGCTATAAAATTAGGCCAATTGCCCTCAGAAATGTTTGAAGCTACAATAGTCACGATCCCCAAACCAGGAAAGGACCCTCGACCCCGGCTAACTTCTGCCCTATCTCAGTCTTAAATTCTGACACCAAGATATATGCAAAACTTCTCGCCCAAATACTCCTTAAGATCCTCCCATCAATCATTCACTCTGACCAGGTGGGTTTCACTAAAGGACGCCAAGCTCCAGATGGCACTAGAAGAATTCTCAATATCCTAGCTAAAGTTGATAACACTAAATCGCCTGCAGTTCTAGTTGCCTTAGATGCCGAAAAGGCGTTTGATAGAATCCACTGGGGTTTTGCTTTCTCCATATTGGAGAAATTTGGATTCCGGGGAAATTTCTTGGGTGCAGTTAGAGCCCTTTACACTACCCCCTCAGCCAGAGTCTTGGTCGATGGCACGTTCTCGGAAACATTTGTAATTACCAATGAGACTAGACAAGGCGGCCCACTATCCCCACTCCTTTTTACTCTAGTTATTGAACTCCTGGGAGAACTCCTAAGATCCTTAAAATGATGTTTGCGGGGTCCAAGCAGGATTTTGTCAACACAAAATCAGACTTTTTGCGAACGACATCCTACTGACTCTTACCTAACCTCTAGCCTCCCTCAGAGCCACTTGTGAAATAATAAATACCTTTCAGCAAGTCTCACACTACAAGTTTAACATTACTAAGTCACTAATTATGGGCATACAGATCAAAGATGATCTAAAAAAGGATAAAGTGAGAGAGTTCCCATTTGTTTGGCAGAAAAACAATATTCCTTACCTAGGAATAAAAATTTTCTTCCCCCTAAAAGACAAAGCGGAAGTTAACTATACGAATCTATTTGTACATCAACAACAAAGATTCATTTAAACAACGTTGTACCACATGGATTGGCCATATAGTCTTATATAAGATGCTGATCCTTCTGAAAATCTTATACCATTTCCGCACTCTTCCAGTCCCGGTCTCCCAAAAGATGATGGCTAAATTTCAAAATCAGATTTCGGATTATATATGGGGGGGTAAGTAAATCCAGAACCACCCTTTCAATTTTGTCTCTCCGCCGGGCTCAGAGAGGAGCAGATGTGCCAAACCTTGAAAGCTACTGCACTTCAGCAATACTAGACCAGACAAAAGCCTGGCTTAGCAAAGCTCCTATTACCAGCTGGCCTACCCTTGAATCGGAATACATCAATTACCTTTCCCTGGAATCACTCCTGATCGCTTTGTCCCTAGCAGCAGAATCCGACTCTTTAAATTTTCTAATGGTGACCCTTAAGATCTCACCCACTGTGGAAGCGACACTAGGAGCATGGAAGATATGGGGTTCGAGTGCTACGGGCGTCTCCCCACATCCTCTTAAGAATATTCCCATAGAAGTTCTGGAATATTTCATCCCAGACCTATATACTAAATCATGGGTAGCAAAAGGCATTAAAAGCATATCAGATCTGCCCTTTACCTCTCTAAGCGAAGAATTCATTTTGGATAACTCTGAAATTATTAGATATTGCCAGATATGATCAATGTTAACCACTACCCAGCTCCACAAAATCCCACTAGCCGAACTGATAGCTCAATATCTAGACTCTACAGAAAGATCAATGGGGAAAAAGATGAGATATTATTACGATTATGTGGTGGGCAATCTGAAACAATCAAAGAATGTTCACCTGCTGAACTGGGAGAAAGATTTGAGAGAAACAATAGTAGTAGAAGAATGGCTGAAAGCCTTTAAGTTGGCTGCTTGAGCTTCGGGGGCTGCTTTTCTAATAGAAACCCATACTAAATTAGTGATAAGATGGTACCTAACACCGTCCCAGTGAGACGAGGACTAGGTCTAAGTGATATGTGCTGTAGAGATTGTGGGAAAAGTGAAACCTACTTGCACGTGTTCTGGTCATGTCCCTCCCTAAAGTCATACTGGAGCAAAATTATAATTCTCATAAAGAATACTCTGGGAATGCGGGTCCCTCGAGACCCAAAGTTTATGTTGCTTCTTTTGGGCTTGGACGGCGTCCCATCACCTAAAAAAGAGCTACTGGCTCACATATTACTGGCTGCAAAACTACTGATCATGAGAAGGTGGAAATCACAAAGTCCACCAACAAACTTGGAATTGATTAAACTAATTTCCGAACATAGCATATATGAAAAAGTATTGGCCCTCCTTACTAACACAATCTCAAAATATAGAAATATGTGGATCCGTGGATTACCCACTACCCTCAAACAAGTATCTTCTGATTCCTCTCTTTGTTCCCCTTTCATCCTCCCCACCGCCCCCCACTTCCCCTGAATAGCTCCCTCTCAAAATGTTCCTTTTGTTTCGAACATTTCTTGAAAAACATTGAAAAAACTGCGTTATTATTAATCTGTCACTGCAACTCATAATCTCGCACTATTGGTTTATAATTTGTATTGTATAATATTTTTGTACTATAGAGTTTTACTTGATGTAAATCTGTGATTATTATTCTATGCACATTTCAATAAAAAAGTATTCAATAAAAAAATATATATATATATATATTTGGTGTGACCACCCTTTGTCTTCAAATCAGCAATGGTTTTGTAGGATTACATCCAGGTGTATTATTAACCAATTATACCAAACATGAATCATCATCCTCCTATGTAGGTTGAAATACAGCCATTAACTAAAACAAACAGCTCTGCAGGAGGCTTAAAACTAGGCATGGAACAGCCAAATTCTGCTCCAAAGGTAAGTTTGTGAAAGACAGTTTCATGTCACAGGTCATACACTACAGCAAGCCTGAGCACAGCAACAAGACACAAGGTATTTACACTGCATCAGCAAGGTTTCTTGGAGGGGAAGGAGTGGAAGCAATGTAGCACTAGTGGGTCTCTTGACAGATCAAGCAATGCAGTGGAAAGTTCTGGATGAACCATGAAGACTGATTTTAAAGCGGTAGTAGTTGCAAGTTGAATTTTTGCATCAGAATAATCAGGAACTCCTCTGAGGACCAGAATAGTGCAACATTGGAGAAGAGGAGGGGTCAGACTGGTGAGTATAGCTTCCTATTTATTTAATTTTAGAACATTTTGTAACATTTATCTCTTAACTTCCTATAAATGCTCAGATACTGGTAGCTTCAATGCTTTCACAGCTGTTAAGAATGTTAGCAGTAAGAGTCAAACATAGTAGACAGAGCCTACAGTAAACACAGTACATTTAATTAAACTGTCACGTCTGGCAATGTTGGAACAAGTAGCTCATAATTCACCTGCTTTAACTGCTTCTCTTACTAACACTACACAGGATGGAGTTTCCCTAACCAATTTCCTTCAGCTTTATTCACAGAATGACCTCTAGGCATAAGAACAGTTGGAATCTGGCCAAAATAATGAATAAAACAGAAGAGCACAGAACCCATAGCTGAGTCTGTTGGTTCTTCAGAAGAGCCCTTAATAGAAGTTAAAATGTAATGAAGAGCGGACATGACAGGATGAGTAGTGTGGTGCACAGGTTGAGGGTTAGGAGCCTGCAGTGTCATCCAGACTGAAGGCTAGGTGGGCTAAACCTCCTGTTCACCTAAGCCCCGAGATGACACCATGGACCAGGCAGTGGCAGCAGACCCCCAGTATGGATTCTCCACCCCCTTCTGCCAAGTAAATTCCTTGATCAATGGGCAGCAAGTTTGGGTGGAATCCAAGCATGGTTACATGGCCGGCAACTTTGTCCAGATGCGTAGAGCGGTGATGCCATAGAAGCTTGAGGTCAAGATTATCTACCACCAAGTCCAATGCCTGTTCATTCTCCATTGATAGCAGTGAGGATAAGTCACTAGTCCACATCAGCTCATGGACATCGTCAGCAGTATCACCACCCAGAGCATCAATTGCATTGGCTGCTGGGGATGGGTCCCAAGGATGACCAGGTGAGTTAACCACCATTTGTAATGACAGTTTCGATGGTATGCAATGGTTATTGAGAGGTATGCAGGCATTAGTGTCTTGTAGTGTATCAATGGAAAGGGTGACATGGTAGAGGTTTGAGGGTAAACGACAGTTGCTGGAGTGATGATAAGTCATGATGCCAGGAGTGAGGGTCTGGTGACAATTGTGGCAGAGGTGGTGAATGGGGATCAAAGGATCCCTGCATCAGAGGTGGCAAAGGGGACTACAAAAAAGGTGACTGATGAGGTATGGCTAGCGGATGGAGAGAGAGGGGAAGGCTACATGGGTTTCAAAGGGCTGTACGGTTGCATTTTAAGGCAGAGGTTAGGAAAAAGATATAGAAGGATAAGTATGTGAAAATAATATCATTTTTGTCTTTGGAGAAATTTAATCTCCACCAAGTTAAGTTTGAAGAAGAGTAAAAAAAATAGGAGGAACATGCGTGTTGTCTAAGTGACTGCAGGCATTCACAATTTTGGCGATTATCATTGGGGGAAAAGCACCAGAGAGATTTGCTTGGTGCTTTTTTGTTACTTGGGTCTCAATTAGCGAGGAATATCAGGTTCACAGGGGTAATGTCTGGCTTAGGTAGTTTCATCAGTGGAAGGGTGTGCTTCACTCCATCAGATGGGATCACAAAGACATAAGTCTCTGGATGCGTCTGATGGTGGTGCTAAGGAATATGGGACACCCTGCTCCTCTAGTTCATTGGTGGGGCAGTTGGCTGCATCAGGAAATGTGTTGTTGCTGGCAGTTTAATGAAGTATACTGCAAATTTGGAAGTGACTGTAGATACAAGCATGAATGGTGAAGATGTGGCAGCACTCATAGCTGGTCCAGATGTTTTAAGAAGAGTAAAGGAAAAGGCAAGAATCCTGAGCAGAATCTGAGGTAATATCAGTGAAGGTGGGAAGGACATTGCCATTTCTAAGAGTGCCATTTATCAAAAAACTTTGGTATTACACTATCTAGATGGGTTTTTTTTTTTTTTTTGTGCCTTCAGGGAACAACAGCATGTGGCACTGTTGCACACTTTAAACACACGGCGGTAAGTTTTGAAGTCCTCTTAGGCTGTCTGTCCAGGGGTGTTGCGGTATCCCGCGGTGGAGAACCGCCGCTGGATACCGCCGCCCAGGAGCAGGAGCCGGCAGATGGATCTCCGCTGTCAGCCGATCTGACAGATAGGTTGACCATGGAGGATCGCGGTAAATTCACAGCATGCTGCAAATTGCTACCAGCGAGCGGAGAATTGCTGCGGGAAATGCAATTCAAACCCGCCCGTGGACAGGCAGCCTTAGGCTCAGAAAAGACTGAGGAATTGGTTACAGTAATCAAGTTCTTGTTGATTATTATGGATGCAGAGTGCACAGGGTGTTGGTTGCCAGACAGTGAAGCACAGCAGCTGAGGGTAGAGGTTTTGTGGGCTTATAAGGTGAAGAAGTTGTAGTTGAGACAAATACAATTCTTGTTAAGTTTAAGTCAACTTTGCATGTAGTTACATCCATGGAACACATTTTCTACAGGCATTTGTCAATGAGAATTGCAAGTGTGCTGTCTCCTTTTCATTTGTTTGCTTGAATTCGTGAGAGGATTTGGTGATTTGGGAGACTTTTTGGAGGGGTGCAAGGGGAAGTCTGTGACCATGGAAGGGCCTATATATAATGTAGAACTGAAATTAAACACAGATGCATCTGGAGTGCATGAATTTAGGACATACTTCTAAGAGCAATGATGTGCAAAAAGGTGATTGGAAACATGGAGAGAACTGTTCCATATAGTAGTAGCAAGAAACATTTGGGTGGCATTGATTGAAGAACAAGGAGGTTCAATTGAGGTGCAAGAATATGGAGATGGTTCAGACAGTGAATAGGCAGATGGCAAGTTTTCCTCCAGTAACTAGCCTGGTTTTGTGTAGTTTAGTTTTGAATGCTCAGTTTGCAGTAGAGCATGTGCCAGGGAGTAACAACTTGGCTGACTTTAGGTCTTGCTTTCAGTGGGCCAGGTTTCACAAATTGGTGCAGGAATTTGTGGCGCCTGGTACAGGTGCGGCACTGACAAAATCGGACAAAGATGTTAGCTGAAAGGCTATACTGAAATGGTAAAAAAAAACAAAAACACCACAGACAAACACAATTAAAAAAGCAAGACAATTATGGTACTTTTTACAAGCCAAATAAAAACCTGAAAAATGTGTGAAGGAGGTGCGCTTGGCAACTATATGACATCTAATGCAGCTTGTCATGATTATTTTTTCTCATACAGTAGCACACAGACTACGTTTAAAAAAAAAAACCTTTGTGAAAGTATGTAAGCACCAGATTGGGATTAAATCAGCACTGTAAAAAAAAAGTTACAGCTCTTGTTTTTTTTGTCGATACAGCTATCTGAGGATATGTTTTTGAGGACCGAGTTGCATTTTTGAAGCGTACAATATAATGTTCTGAACATTTTTTAAAAATGTCCAAGTTGAGTGAAATGGACAAAAAAACATACTTTCTCCAACTTTGTGAGGGTCTTGTTTTTATGGTGTACACACTGCAACATTAATAACATGATGACTGTTATTCTGTGGGGTCAGTACAATTACGACAATACCAAATTATTTTTTTTTACGTTACTACTTTAAAAAATGGATAGTTCGGAAAAATTTTCCTGTGCTCATGAGGTAAGGAATAATAAAGAACCAGAAAATTGGACTTACTTATAAGGGAGTTCTAATGTCCATGAGACTCCCCTTTTGCAGAGTATAAAGCCGTTCAAAGTGTTCAGAGTACTTTAATTAGCTCAAAGAACAGGCAAGTATAAAATAACAAAACAAATAGGTATACCAAAATACAAGAGGGTCTATCCAATGCGTTTCGGGGTATCAGAGACCCCTTTCTCAAGCGTTACAATCGGTGGGATGAGCACTTACTTTTATAGCAGTGAGTTTCAATTTCATCCAGAGCAGTGCTTACTTCAAATGACATATCCCGGGGTGGGCGCTCCCGAGTGACATCCTGTGGAACCAAAGGAGCGGCGCTGTGCTCCAACGTGTGCTCCAAGGGACATTAGACAATATTTTAAACTCCCAGGAGTGTCGTTGCATTCCATGGATGACTTTATTAACAAAACCTTTAAGTATTATGTGCTCAAACAATCTATATAGATAGAAAATGTATATTACAATGGTAAGGCATAGAAATGTTCTTGTAAAGGGGGGGGGGGGAGAAAGAAAAGGAAAAAGGAAGTGACAGATCACATATGGGGAAAGTAAGGAACAAACAATATAAAATTGTTATATTATTATCTCTTACGGGAGATTACGCATTTATAATACAGTATGCTATATAGAAGTAGCAATTAGACTGTGGTACTCAGGCATAGCATTGGATGAACTTATTGGGGGGAAAGAAGGAAAAAAGAAGAAACTAAAAAATATTTTAAGATTCAAAAGAAATTACATAATACAAAGGAATGAAATGTTAAAAGAGGTAAATACCAAACACTAAAGTTTATAGATGGTAGAATCCTGTGGACATACAGTTTCCTTAAAAGTCATATATGTATAAATAAATTAATCTTGTTATTTGTATAGCGCCAACTTATTCTGCAGCGCATTCAGGTAATTTATTTATTTATTACCCCGCACCAAGCTGGGTACTCATTTTACCGAGCTCGGAAGGATGGAAGGCTGAGTCGATCTTGAGCCAGCTACCTGAACAAAGCGGTGATTGAACTTGCAACCTTCAGGTCATGAGCGAGAGCTATTTCATATTACCATAAAATCTACATAAAATAGATATTTATATACTTTTACATGTGGCTATTTGAGGAGATCCATATGTAATTTAAGATGAACATCAGGGAGAACCTAATAAAATAAATGGATAATATATGAAATAAAAGAATTAGTTTTATTACAGTCATTTTATTTATTCCAAAATTCTGTTCCTAAATTTTGTCTTGATTTTTTTTTTTACATATTTTATTTTTCAAAAGTAAAGGCCATTTGGGACCAGCAAACTCCAACTAAGGTATTGAAATGCCACTGTCTGATTTTACAATGACATTTAAAGGGTTGACAGTAGAGATGAGCGAGCACCAAAACGCTCGGGTGCTCGTTGCTCGAGTCGAACTTTCCGCGATGCTCGAGGGTTCGTTTCGAGTAACGAACCCCATTGAAGTCAATGGGCGACTTGAGCATTTTTGTATATCGCTGATGCTCTCTAAGGTTTTCATTGGTGAAAATCTGCAAAACCCAAGAAAGTGCTGGAAATGACGCAGAAACGGATAGGGCAGGCGAGGGGCTACATGCTGGGCTGCATTTCAGGTTCCCTGGTCCCACTATTAAGCCACAATAGCGGCAAGAGTGGCCCCCCCCGCTACCAATTTTTACTTCAGACAAACCCTCATTAGCAAGGCATACCTTAGCTAAGCACCACACTACCTCCAACTAAGCACAAGCACTGCCTGCAGGACACACCCCTGCCTCTTCTCCGGGGTTACATGCTGCCCAACCCCCCTCGCGTGTCCACAGCGCACACCAAAGTGTCCCTGCGCAGCCTTCAGCTACGCTCATGTCACACGCTGGCCTCATAGCTACACCACCCTCATGTCTATTTATAAGTGCGTCAGCCATGAGGAGGAACCGGAGGCACACACTGCAGAGGGTTGGCAGGGCCAGGTAGCGACCCTCTTTAAAAGGAGCGGGGCGATAGCCCACAATGCTGTACAGAAGCAATGAGACATCCAATCCTGTGCCACCTCCGTCAGGAGCTGCAAACGTGGGCATAGCAATGGGGAATCCATGTGCCACACATTATTCATTCTGTCAAGGTGTCGCATAGCTCAATCGACACTGCAAGGGGAAAGCCGTCAGCGCTCTGCCCCCTACCCAAGTCAGTCAGTGTCTTTGTGCCAGACAGGTCAAACACCGCGATGGGAACTAAGTTTGCACCAACAGCATAGAGGGGTCCTAGGAAGCCCAAGACATGAACAAAAAATTGATCTAAGCGGCCAAACATGGCAGACTTGTACCGCGCCCACGACATAGGCCTCGGGCCACAGCTTCAGCACTCCTAGGCAGAAAGCGGACTTTCACTGCACCAAGGACATAGGCCTCTGCACAAACCCTCAGCAATCGCGGGCCTACAGCGGACTCCTATGCTAGCGTAGCTGTGCATGTCTCATTAGCGCTGTATTGCTCCTGTAGTTTGTCCCAATACAGTGCCCCGGATAGTAGAGCTAACGTCAGATTAAATACAGGTGGGCTTCGGCCCACACTGCATGCCCCAGTCAGACCGGGGTTTTTTATAAATAGTCACAGGCAGGTACAACTCCGCAATGGGAATTCCGTGTGCACCCACCGCATGGGTGGCTCCCTGGAACCCACCGGTGGTACATAAATATATCCCATTGCAGTGCCCTGGACAGCAGAGCTAACGTCAGACTAAATGCAGGTGGGATTCGGCCCACACTCCATGCCCCAGTCAGACTGGGTTTTTTTTATAAGTAGACACAGGCAGGTACAACTCCCTATTGTGAAGTCCGTGTGGACTGACAGCATGGGAGGGTCCCAGGAAGCCACCGGCGGTACATAAATAAATCCCATTGCATTGCCCAGCACAGCTGATGTTACGTCAGATTAAATGCAGGTGGGCTTCGGCCCACACTGCATGCCCAATGTAACCGGGGTTTTTAATACATAGACATAGGCAGGTACAAATCCCCTATGTGAAGTCCCTGTGGACCCACAGCATGGGTGGCTCCCTGGAACCCACCGGCGGTACATAAATATATCCCATTGCAGTGCCCAGCACAGCTGAGGTAACGTCAGATTTAATGCAGGTGGGCTTCGGCCCACGCTGCATTCCCCAGTCAGACCGGGGTTTTTAATACATAGACACAGGCAGGTACAACTCACTAATGTGAAGTCCGTGTGGACCGACAGCATGGGTGGCTCCCTGGAACCCACCGGCGGTACATAAATAAATCCCATTGCAGTGCCCTGGACAGCAGAGCTAAAGTCTGATTAAATACAGGTAGGCTTCGGCCCACACTGCATGTCCCAGTCAGACTGGGGTTTTTTATAAGTAGACACATGCAGTTACAACTCCGTGTGGACCGACAGCATGGGTGGGTCCCAGGAAGCCACCGGTGGTACATAAATAAATCCCATTGCATTGCCCTGGACAGCAGAGCTAACGTTTGATTAAATGCAGGTGGGCTTCGGCCCACGCTGCATGCCCCAACCAGACCGGGGTTTTTAGTTCATAGACACAGGCAGGTACAAATCCCCTATGTGAAGTCCCTGTGGACCGACAGCATGGGTGGCTCCCTGGAACCCACCGGCGGTGCATAAATATATCCCATTGTAGTGCCCAGCACAGCTGAGGTAACGTCGGATTTAATGCAGGTGGGCTTCGGCCAAGAATGTTTTCATAGTTGGAGGAGGACACCCAGTAGTTGTACGGAGCAGAGGCGTCACGGAGGACAGTGGCTGCGTACTCCCTCACCATCTTCTTACAGTGCTCCCTCCGACTCAGCCTGGACTGAGGAGGTGTGAGACAGTCTTGCTGGGGAGCCATAAAGCTGGCAAAGGCATTGGAGAGTGTTCCCCTGCCTGTGCTGAGCATGCTGCCTGATCTATGCGCCTCCCCTTCTACACGGCCCTCGAAACTGCGCCTTCTGCCACTAGCGCTGTCAGATGGGGAGTTTACCATCAGTTTGTCCACCAGGGCCCTGTGGTATTGCATCACTCTCAAACACCTTTCCTCTTTGGGAATGAGAGTGGAAATGTTTTCCTTATACCGTGGGTCAAGCAGTGTGTACACCCAGTAATCCGTAGTGGCCAGAATGCGTCTAACAAGAGGGTCACGAGAAAGGCATGCTAACATAAAGTCAGCCATGTGTGCCAGGATACCTGGAAGCAACATATGGCTGTCCTCACTAGGACGATCACTTTGAGTATCCTCCTCCTCCTCCTCAGGCCATACATGCTGAATGGATGAGAGGCAACCATGCCCGGTTGGAGGCTCAGTGGCGAAAGCCAGCGGTCGGTCTGCTCTGTCAGACCATGCAACAGTTCGTGGGCCGTGTGCCTCTTCTCTCCTAAGCTGAGTAGCTTCAGCATGGCCTGCTGACGCTTGGCCACCGCTGTGCTGCCGCGCCGACTGCTGGCGACGTGCTGCTGCTGACAAGTCTTGATTGCGAGGTAGAGGTTGCGTTGGAGGAGGAGGTGGAAGGTTTAGTGGAGGTGGCATACACCGCCGCAGATACCAGCACCGATCTGGGGCCCGCAATTCTGGGGGTGGGTAGTACATGAGCGGTCCCAGACTCTGACTCGGTCCCAGCCTCCACTAAATTCACCCAATGTTCGGTCAGGGAGATATAGTGGCCCTGCCTGTCTGTGCTTGTCCACGTGTCCATTGTTAAGTGGACCTTGGCAGTAACCGAGTTGGTGAGGGCACGTATGATGTTGCGTGAGACGTGGTCGGGCAGGGCTGGGACGGCACACCGTGAAAAATAGTGGCGACTGGGGACAGAGTAGCGCGGGGCTGCCGCCGCCATCATGTTTTTGAATGCCTCAGTTTCCACCAGCCTGTAGGGGAGCATCTCCAGGCTGATCAATTTGGCTATGTGGACATTTAAAGCTTGAGCGTGCGGGTGCGTGGCGGCGTATTTGCGCTTTCGCTCCAACGATTCTCTTAGCGACAGCTGGACGCTGCATTGAGAGACATTGCTGGATGGGGCTGAGGACAGCGGAGGTGAGGGTGTGGGTCCAGGCCAGGAGACGGTCGTGCCTGTGTCCTGAGAGGGCGGTTGGATCTCAGTGACAGGTTGGGGCCCAGGGGGAGAGGCAGTGGCGCAAGCTGGAGGAGGTGAACGGCCTTCGTCCCACCTTGTGGGGTGCTTGGCCATCATATGCCAGTGCATGCTGGTGGTAGTGAGGCTGGTGGTGGTGGCTCCCCGGCTGATCTTGGCACGACAAAGTTTGCAAACCACTGTTTGTCGGTCGTCCGGCGTCTCCGTGAAAAACTGCCACACCTTAAAGCACCTTGGCCTCTGCACGGTGGCTTGGCGCGAGGGGGTGCTTTGGGAAACAGCTGATGGATTATTCGCTCGTGCCCTGCCTCTATCTCTGGCCACCCCACTGCCTCTTCCAACCTGTCCTGCGGCTGCAATTGCCTCCCCCTCTGAACACCGGTCCTCAGTAGGCTTATCACACCAGGTGGGGTCAGTCACCTCATCATCCAGCGGCTCTTCCTCCGAATCCTCTGTGCGCTCCTCCCTCGGACTTACTGCCCTTACTACTACCTCACTGATAGACAACTGTGTCTCATCGTCATTGTCCTCATCACCCACTGAAAGCTCTTGAGACAGTTGCCGGAAGTCCCCAGCCTCATCCCCCGGACCCCGGGAACTTTCCAAATGTTGGGCATCGGTCATGACAAACTCCTCCGGTGGGAGAGGAATCATTGCTGCCCAATCTGGGCAGGGGCCCGAGAACAGTTCCTGGGAGTCTGCCTGCTCCTCAGAATGTGTCACTTTCATGGAGTGAGGAGGCTGGGAGGAAGGAGGAGCAGCAGCCAGAGGATTCAGAGTTGCAGCAGTGGACGGCGTAGAAGACTGGGTGGTCGATAGATTGCTGGATGCACTTTCTGCCATTCATGACAGGACCTGCTCACACTGCTCGGTTTTTAATAAAGCTCTACGACGTGGACTCAAAAATTGCGATATGAAGCTGGGGACGCCAGAAACTGTCCTCTCTCCAACTCCCGCAGCAGCTGGCTGCGAGTCAACTGGACCAGGAACTCGGCCTATGCCCACACCCTCACTTGGGACTCCACATCCTCGACCGCATCCACGTCCTCTGCCCCTACCCCTACCTTTCAGCATGCTGGATTAAGAATCAAGCAGAGACAGAGCGGTATAAAAATGTTTGTGAATTATTGCCGCGCAGTTGCTGGCTGCCAGCGGTAATATAACGCTAAATGAAGCCAGAGATAAATTATAAGGAAGGATGCAAGCAGGACTAGCAGTGCATTATGCAGTTGAGATTCACCTCCAGTCCCACAGGCCACGCAGTAATGTGCACTGGGTTACAAGCAGACGTAAAAAAGGAGTCCTTTTTAAAAATTAGTTTTTTCCAATGCAATGCAGGCAATGGAGTCTGTATTGGACTCTCCCTCTATGGCTGTCTGGCACCGTACACTACGCCGGCAACTGTCTGGTAACACAGAGCGGAGAAAAATATTAGTGCTTTTTAAACGTGCACTTGGAGGCAGAGAGCGCTTACATTACACTAACTGCACCCAGCAAAAAATGACA
This sequence comes from Eleutherodactylus coqui, assembly GCF_035609145.1. NCBI lineage: Eukaryota > Metazoa > Chordata > Amphibia > Anura > Eleutherodactylidae > Eleutherodactylus > Eleutherodactylus coqui. The sequence continues at coordinate 4,124,556 of NC_089845.1, read as the reverse complement.
CTGAAGGCTGAACTGATGCCTTGCAGTGCAATGCTGAGGTACTACAACTCCCAGTAACCACGGAGTTAAATGCACAGGTAGACTGGATTCCACACTACCACTGTCCCTGCCTCACCAATACTTCCCCTATACTACTTAGTACATACAGACTGCAGCCTGAGAACGCTATAGCTGTAATGGGGGTGCACACCCGATATACCAAAAAAAAAAAGGGCAAACTGCTCCCAGCACCCACAACAGTAGTGCACTAGGTGAGCTGTGGCCCTAAGAAGGACCGTTGGGGTTCTTGTAGACGCTAACACTGTCCCTATAGCAGCAGCAGCAGCACTTTCCCTGATCTCTCCCAGTGTGTGTCTGTGGTGAGCCGCGGGCAGGGCTGATTTATATACTCGGGTGACACCTGATCTCGCCAGCCACTCACTGCAGGGGGGTGGGATAGGGCTGGAACGTCACAGGAGGAAGTTGTAATGCCTTCCCTGTGTTTCTATTGGCCAGAAAAGGGTGCAAATTTCTCAGGGAAGGAAATGTAATGGAGTCGAGTGCCACATGGTGCTGGTCTCAAGTAACGAGCATCTCAAACACCCTAATACTCGACCGAGCATCAAGCTCGGACGAGTGCGCTCGCTCATCTCTAGTTGACAGTAGAGATTAGCGAGTGTACTCACTAAAGGCAATTGGTCGAGCGAGTATTGCCTTTAGCGAGTACCTGCCCGCTCGAGACAGAAGGTTCTGGTGCCGGCACAGGGGAGCGGTGAATAGCGGCAGTCAGCAGGAGGGAGCGGGGGGGAAAGAGGGAGAGAGAGAGATCTCCCCTCCGTTCCTCCCCGCTCTCCCCCGCAGCTCCCTGCCCGCCGCCGGCACCTGAACCTTCAGTCTCGAGCGGGCAGGTACTCGCTAAAGGCAATGCTCGATCAGCGTCAGCATTGCTCGTGGCTCTTGCCGGTGGGTATCAACTGTCAAAGGCAGCCAGTGCCCACCGAGTATTGAGTGGAATCAGCTTCCAAACCTGGTCCATACAATCTCCAATGCCGTAGGGCGTACATGTGTGCCAAAAAGCGTCAATGGGGTTAAAGGGGTTGCTGGGACTTTGGACTTTTTCTAAACTGATGATTTATCCTCCGGATGGATCATCAATAAATGATTGGCATGTGTCTGCCTATCGAGACCCCACCAAGCAGCTGATTTCCTTTGCTGTTGTCAGCATGGACGGTGGAGGAAGCAGATTGTGCTCTCTACAGTGCAGCCACCCAGGTTGGTATTGCAGGCACTGCTCCTATTGAATTTATTATGATCTATGCCTGTAGTATCATACTGAGCCACTGTAGTGTTTTCTGCATTATCTGCTTATATCATTGACCATTTTAATAGCGTTGGCAGGAATCAGCTGATCACCAGGGATCTCAAGCAACTCATCTACTGATGATCTACTCTGAGCAGAGGCCATCAATAGAAAAATTTCCCAAAGTCCAGAACAACTCTTTTAACCCCTTAGTGACGGCCCCATCGTGATACTACGTCCTCACTAAGTGGGCTTTAATCCTAGAGGACGTAGAAACATGCGTCCTCTTTGGATTTATGCCCACTTGGCTAAGGACGTGACAGCTCCATGCTGTCGGTGCCCGCTGGTAGCCGACAGCATAGAGCTGTCATCCTGGGCTGCGGGATCCATCAGGGCAGCTGAAAGTACTCACCCACCTTCCCTGATGTGTGCCGCGGTGAAAGGGTCCTCAGGGACCGGCAGCGCTCTTCTGCGCATGCACGCCAGATGTATGACGTCACGCGCATGCGCAGAAGGCCGGGAGCCCTGGCAAATTCAAAATCTCATGGCTCCCGGCTCCTGAAGGTAGCCGGGAACCAGGAGATATCACAGGGGACCGCGATGAGCAGTCCCTGGCCCGTGATCGCCGCTATTCAGTGGATAGCGGCGATCGCGAAAAAGTTAAAAAAAAGTTTTTAAAAAGTACCAGTTTCACCTCCCCTCATGGATCCGATCCATGAACGGAGGTGAAAATACTCACCTTGGCTCCTCTGCGAGGTCCTCGTCTTCTGGGACCCGAAGTCGCCCTCTGCGCATGTGCGCCCGATGTCAATCATCGGTCACGTGCACAGAGGGGCTCGAGCCCCGGGAAATTCAAAATCCCTCTGCTCCTGGCTGTCATGTGTAGCCAGGAGCAGAGGGATGTCACCCAGGATGTGATCACTGTTATCCAATGGATAACAGTGATCATTTAAAGTAAAAAAAAAAGTTTTAAAAAGTAAAAAAAAAGTTTAAAAAGCTGACGTTTCATCTCCCCTCATGGATCATATCTGTGAGGGAGGATGAAAGTACGTACTTAAGGCCTCCGGATTTATCCGCGACCTTACCCCAGCTTCTGTGCACGCCGCCAAAATGGCAGACGCATTCGCAGAAGCCGTGGATTGCCAGGGTAATTTAAAATCTCCCTGCTCCTGGCTACAAAACTTAGCCTGGAGCCTGGAGATTTCACGGGGGGGGGGGGGGGGGGCCGCAGTGAGCCGTTCCTGGTCACGTATTTGCCATTATCCAATGGATAACGGTGATCACGTAAAAGTAAAAAAAAAGGTGAAGCTTCATCTCCCCTCACCGATGCGATCGGAGAGAGGAGAAGAAACTTATTACCGGAGGCCTCCGTATTTGCACCCCAACGCGATCCCCCTCCATGAACTTTCCCGGATTCTGCACATGCGACCGCCGGCAAAACACCGGACACATGCGCATGAGACGGGGAGCCCAGGAAATTTAAAATCTCCTTGCTCCCAGCGACCAATAGTCGCCGCGAGCCTGGAGCAGTGACCTCGTTGAGCGGTCCCTGGTCACGTGATAAAAAGGTAGCGAACTACCTTAGGCCGGTCTCACATGACCGGATAGGAATTATGGATTCTGCATGCGTCTGATCCGCGGTAATACGCAGATCAATCACATTGGATTATACAATTCACAGTAGTGGGTCGGAATTGTTTAATCCACTCGCGGAAAAGAGAACGCAGCATGTTCTATTTTACTGTGGATATCCGTGACATAGAGCCCTTTGTGCTCCATGGTCACAGATATACCCGCAGCCCATACGCAACTACATTGGATATGGGCTGCGGGTACTTGTGTCATCGCTAAGCAACGATGCGGGAAATACAAACAAAAAAAAAAGTGTACTGAGCATGACTGCCTGTGTGAGTAGGCAGTTATGTGCAGTACATTACGTGGCCGTACGCAGGGTCACAGCCGGACTCACAGATGGGATCTGCTGCGGGCCTCCGCAAGCGGATTCCACATACGGCCGTGTGAGCCCGCGTTATTCAGACCTCTACCTGTAATACGTAATTTACAAGAAACCCCAGGAATGCTCGCCTTTCTGCAGTTCCAGGAGCAGCTTGTTGAGCGCCTTCTGTGTGAGACCGCCGCACCTCAGCAAGATTACGAAGACTCACAGAGTGCCCCTTTTTACACCCCATACCCGCTACTGAGGTCAAGAAATACCCCCCAAAAAGCATGAGAGGAGGGGGATACCCGGTTTTATTGCCCCATGTACCCATCCCAACCAGCGTCTGTAATTACCCCTGTCTTCGGAAATATCACACAGTTCACATTATTACTTTTATCTAAGGTTGTGGGGGGGGGGATTTTTTTAACGTGTCAATTTTTATTCCATACAAGTGAGCAATGGGGCCTGGAATTTATTCAGTTGTGCCCTGCAATCCAACGGGTGTTCCCTCCATTATAGGCCTTGCCATGTGTCCTATAAGTAGATTAGGGCCACAATGGGTATGTTTTTTTGAACACGGGACAAACAGGGGTATTTATTTTGGGGTGAAAGTCTTTATTCCTATGTACACTGTACAAAAAAACCCTGTTTTTAAATTGACAAAATTGCCAAAAAAATGAAAATCGTTATTTTTTCCCTCTGCTTTGCTTAGATTCATTCAAATACTGTGGGGTCAAAATACACAGTACAGCCCTAGATGAATTTTCTACGGGGTCTAGTTTTCAAAATTGGGACTTTTGTGGGGGTTCTTTATCGTTTTGGACGCTCGATGGCTCTACAAGTGGGCAATGGGGCCTGGAATTTATTCCGTTGTACCCTGAAATCCAACAGGTACTCCTTCCATTGTAGGCCTAGCCATGTGTCCTTTAAGTAGATTACGGCCACAAGGCTTATGGCTCTAAACACGGGACAAACAGGGGTATCCATTGTGGGGTGAAAGTCTTCATTCATTTGTGTGCTGTACAAAAAAAACAGTTTTTAAATTGATACAGCTGCCAAAAAAAAATGAAAATTGTAATTTTTTCCTACTGCTTTGCTTAGATTTATTCACAAATTGTAGGGTAAAAAAACAGAGTACACCCCGAGATAAATTCGTTAAGGGGTCTACTTTTCAAAATGGGTTTACTTATTGGGGTTGTTTGTCATTTTGGCCGCTCAAGGGCTCTACAAGTGGGCAATGGGGCCTAAATCACCTTCATGCTAAATTTCTGTTCTGAAAGCCACCAACTACTCTTTCATTTTGGGCCCCGTTGTGCATCCAGACATAAGATTAGGGCCACAATGGGTATGTCTCTGAACATGGGAGAAACAGGGGTATCCATTTTGGGGTGCAAGTCTTCTTTCATGTGTGTGCTGTACAAAAAAAGCTGTTTTTAAAATGACAGAATTGACAAAAAAACGAAAATCCCAATTTTTTTCCTTTTGCTTTGCTTGAATTCATTCAAAAACTGGTGGGTCAAAATGGGCAGTACACCCCTAGATAAATTCGTTAAGGGGTCTAGTTTTAAAAATGGGGTCATTTGTGGGTGTTCTCTTTAGTTTTGACCGCTCAAGAACTCTACAAGTGTGCTATGGGACATAAAAGGCCTTCAAGCAAAATTTATGTTCTGAAAGACACTGACTACTCATTTCATTTTGGGCCCCGTTGTGCATCCAGAAATAAGATTAGGGACACAATGGGTGTATTTCTGAACACGGGAGAAACAGGAGTATCCATTTTGGGGTGTCAATCCTCATCTTCATGTGCACTATAGGAAAAAATGTCTTTAAAGTGACCTTTTTGCAAAAATATGAAATGTTATTTTTTCTCCTCTAAATTGAATTAATTCCTGAAAAAAACTGTGGGGTCAAAATGCTCATGACACCCCTGAGTGAATACATTAAGGGGTGTAGGTTTTGAAATGGGGTCATTTGGGGGGGGGGGGTATCTATTATTCTGACACCCATGCAAACTTGGCTTGGTACAAGAAAACAAAGTGTTCCTCAAAATGTTGATAATTAATGTTAAATTTGCATGTCATCTAAATGGTTAAAAAAAAACACAAAAGTTTTTAAATGTGCATTCAGAAAAGTAAACAGATGGAAATATATATCTTATCAAAAATTTGTACAGTATATTTGGACATATTTGAGATATTACAGTTGAAAATGTGAAAAAATTAAAATTTTTTCAAAATTTTTCCATTATTGGTACTTTTAATAAATATGCACAAATTATATCGGTCTTTTTTTCCCCGCCTAAATGAAGTACAACATGTGGCGAAAAAAACAATCTCAGAATCACTTGGATATGCAAAACCTTTATGGAGTTATGCTATGTTGAATGGAGCATGTCAGATTTCCAAAATTTGGCTCCGTCACTAAGGCGCAAACAGGCTTCGTCACTAAAAAGTTAAATACCAATATAGGTATGAAAATAAATTTACAGCAGAAAATTATTCATTTTTCAAAACTATATAATTGATATTACAATCATTTGTAATCATGACTGAAGCCAATACTAAATATAGATCAATGTGATATACTTCAGAAACAACTATCTTCACCATGTAAGAGTATACATTTATAAGTAAATATTAATGAGTGAAAATGTATTATTGGATATGGTCTCAATATCTTTTCTAAAGATGTAGTGATTTAGGGCTCCTGCATACTTGCGTTTTTCTTGAAATGTTTGTTCATGCAATTTTCATTGGGACTTTCTAATATTAAAAACGCATCCCAAGTTGGTGCTTTGCAATTTTTGTGCGATGCATTTTTACTATTAGAAAGTCACATTGACAATCTCGTGAAAAAAAACACAGCAATATCGCGTGAAAAAAAGTGCAAGAAAAATGCAAGTGTGCAGGAACCCTTAGAGTTGTTTAAAATTGTAAAGCCACTGTCAGGGCTCAAACCCATGACCTCATGTGCTCTAGTTGCTGGCTCTATTGAGCCATCCAGCCTTGGACAGTTCCCCTGCATACTTTGACTTTGTTTCCAGATCCTACTATCCAGCCCCTTTTCTGGCTTCACCTGTTCCTGATTAGGATTTCCTATAAAAGCCTGGCCCTGACAATCCTTCCTTGCATGATTATGCTGCTCCACAACATTGGTCAAGTTCCACTTCTCCTCTGCTATTGCTACAAGACCTCCCTTGCTGACCCCTAGCTTCCCTTCTGACTACACTACTCGCCTCATCCATCTGTACTGCAACCGAGACCTCCCGTTGCTGACACCTGGCTTTTCCCTAACTATTCTCCAGACCTGTGGCTGCTACACCTGCGACTCTACCCTAGTACCTGAATCCGCTACAGCCACATTCTATGTGTAAGAAAATAAAAAACATCTATGAAAGTGAACACTTTAATATATACAAGTATTATTAATTTATAGTATTTGCTATTGTCTTCACCCAGAGATGTAGCACCTCTGTTGCACCATCAGCAAAATAAAATTATTCTACAAAGGTGATCTGATTTTCCTTTTCCTATTTTCATTACATTAGGACTAAAGATGAGCGAACCTACTCGTTTCGAGTAATTACTCGATCGAGCACCGCGATTTTTGAGTACTTCCGTACTCGGGTGATAAGATTCGGGGGGCGCCGGGGTCAGGGGGAGGCGTGGCGGAGCGGGGGGTAGCAGCGGGGAACAGGGGGGAGCCCTCTCTCTCTCCCTCTCCCCCCCACTCTCCGCTGCAACCCCCCACTCATCCACGGCGCCCACCGAATCTTTTCGCCCGAGTACGGAAGTACTCGAAAATCGCGGCGCTCAGGTGAAAAAGGGGCGTGGCCGAGTAGGTTCGCTCATCTCTAATTAGGACATTCAAGCAAGGGTATTTTGTAATAGGTTATTGACTAATGTGTACATTTATACTTTCAAGGGGTTGCGTGCTTCCAAATTAAAAAAAATTACCAGCTGGGCATGGGTTAAAATAAAAAAAATAAGGCATACTGACCTGTCTTTGCCACCCTGAGACATTGCTAACTGGCTCCGCTCCCCATCCACCATTGAAAGTCAGGTGACCACTATGGCCAATCAGAGGCTACAATGTCACTAGTATTACCTTCCCAAACTTCTGGTATCATGACTCCCAGGATGTGAGTACTGATGCCAGAAGTTTGGGAGGTGACACTGCACTGTGGGCAGGCATCATTTGCCTGACAGCTCACCCCATATAAAAGGACCTTTCAACTATTGACCTTTCAACAATAGCGAGACGCACATCGATTAGCATGTTATCCCTTACTGTGTGGATAAGGGATAACGCCATTTTCGTACAACCCCTCTAGCGTTTTTAAGTCCTATTATAAACCCTATTGGAGTTTTGCAGTAAAAAGGCAGTAAAAAATATCATATCCAGTGACCAAAGAAGAAAAATCACAAAAAATGCCACAAAAATAAACATTGTGACTCACTTTTACTAAGATTGGTGTATTTTACTAAGTGAATCTAAGTAAAGTTGATAGTTGGAGTGACTTGCATCAAACTGCATAAGTTTTGCAGATTTCTTAATAAAATTGACTCATTTGGAACTGCCAGGGGTACAGTATAGTCACACGGTGCAGCTGTTTAGCGTTTTGTGACCAACACAAAAACTGTGGCAGTTTGCAGTAAAGCAGCTTCTGAATTTTTACATGTGGTTTTTAGCTGCATAACAAATGTGATAAAAAATTGCACCATATGAATACACCCCTAGGCGGGCTCACACAAGCGTGTGGTAAAGCTCTGCATATGTAACGCAGTATTTACCACGGTGTGGACCCGCGTATTGCCGTGTATGGCAGTGATCATGCACAAGCTTCCTGCCATCTTTTTTTTTTAATTTCCCGCTTTGTCGGTTAGCAACATTACATATAAAGGCCACACAGTTGCAATGTAATTGCACATGTACAGTGTTTTATACACACCCATAGAGAACAATAGAGCTCTACTGCCCATAATATGTGGGAAAATATATTCTGCATTCTTTTTCACTCGCGCATTATATGCAATGAAAACGCTAGAGGGCATGTAACAGCAAAATCAATATATTTGAATTGCCACGATGTACCATGTATGATATACGTGTGCATCACGCTTGTAATATGCAATTCAAATATGCTCGTGTGAGCCTGGTTCAACGGTCAGAAAATCACATTTATGTCACGCCTTTCAAATTTCTGAGTGTCAAAAAACTAAATTATTTTGCAAATATATTTTAAATGTCATTATTTGCAACTTTTTGGGTGCAGTTTAGCAAGCAACTGTAGTAAAGTCCTACATAAATGCGGTCCTGTGTGTAGTAGTATTCAAAAACTCCAAATACTAGGAGCACACAACTGGCCACCACAGTCACAGCTGATATCTAGTACTCAAGTGACGAACTACATTAACTTGCCAACTATTTTCTGTTCTTTTTTAAGAAGGAACATTAGTCTCATTACTATTCAACAATGCATTGCATCACTGGCAGAACTATAGGGGATGTGGTTGCACCTGGGCCCAGGAGCCTTAAGGGGGCCCATAAGGCCTCTCCTCTCTATATAGTACTATGAATAAAGCATTATAGTTGGGGTCCCTGTTACAGGTTTTACATTGGGGCCCAGAAGCTTCAAGTTACGACTCTGCGTTAAGGGGTTAAGAGAAGTTGGGGGGAGGGGGTGCCCAAGATAAACTTTTGCACCCGGGCCCATGAGCCTTTAGCTACGCTCCTGTATTTCATGTTTAAAATATTCATGTCACGGTACAGAAATTGTATTCTAACACAACAAATGTCAATTTTTTTATTCTTGGTTTACTGTAAAATCCAATTAAAAATTATTGGAAAAAAAGGGCTAAAAATCTACTATAGAAGAACACATATATGGTGTGTGAGAAGCCATTGTTTCAGGTTACAGAAAATGCAGCACAGCCACCGCAGGACTGGAAAGGTGAACTGGTGTCTATGGATATGGTAATTCACATGCTTTGCTAATCTGTTTAGTGTTGACACATATGAAGACTTTTTCACTTTAGACAGTTACATTGAGCAGCTGTTCACCTACAGGCGAGCGGGAGCTCATATTATCAGTTAATTACAGGTTGTCAATCACCCACTCAATTGCATAGGCTACAAGTAATCAACCTTGGAACTTTACATTTTTCATAGCTTAAAAATGTCGAGAAAACTAGCAGCGGCGTCATGACTGTCCTTGTACGCTGCTATTCCCCGTTATCCTTACATGTTCACCCCACTTGCTTTGACACAAGCCATCCTGCCGCATTTAGCCGGAGTTTCTAACGTGTGATTATAGTGGTTATTTTAATTAGGAAAACCCAGAGTTTGTTCTCTAGACCAGCAAGGAAGCCTGTGAGTCTTGTGTTCTAATTCCCACAGTGCAGGCTTTGCACAATATACTGTCACATAATGAGACAAGATAATTATAGCTTTGTAGAGGACTGAACACACCCTGCATGCACATCAAAACCAGTTAGTAAGAGTCTTGTAATTGGTTGTCAGATCCATAGGACTTTAAAATTATGAGATCAATCACCAAGTTTACAGGATTGTTTCAGGACACGACTTAGCCCTTTAAAAGTCTACAATACCTTCTTTATAGTTACACAAAACACTTGGATTTTCACCTTTCGTACATATTTGCTTGTTTCCAGCTAATTAGAGAAATTAGAGTATTACTATAAAATTAAATACTTGGTGTCATAACAGTCCTAACAGTTTTTACCGACTGTTTTCATTCTGGACTCCAGTAAAATAAGTAGATAAATATATGTGAAGCATTAATTCCAATACATACAGCTTACATACATACGGCGCTGCATCAGAAGCCTGATACAGGTGTCCTGTGCTGGGTATAACAGGAACTCAGCTGTTGGGAGTCAACCAAAGCTCTGATCCCAGTGGTTTTACCCCTTAGATGTCGTGGTCAGTGTGACTGCAGCATCTAAGGAGGCTCCCTCTGTCACGCATCAAACCGCTGCGATGCAATTGTGAGGTTTTGATGAGTTGCTGTGGGACCCAGAGGCCTAACAAAAGCCTCTGAGTCAGCCAACATAGTAGGCTTGTAGAATACATGTCAATGTTCAAGTATTGCTATGTATTTTATCAGCAATCAAAGCTGCTAAAGTTGAAGTCCCCTAATGGGACAAAAGTAAACGTATAAAACGTACAATACAAAATTGAACAAAATAAAAAAAACTGAAACTGGTTCCTTGAATGTGGTGATCTCCCCCAAATATCTATTGTTTTTAAAAGGGTTTCTAGTATGCAAACATAGGGAAACATAAACAGTATATAGATGTGGTAGTGTTATAATCATTCAGATACAGAGAATGATGTTATCATGTTATTTATACCTTAAGGTTAACAAGCAAAACTCACAAAGGAATGATGGAATTTCTGGGTTTTTTATTCCCCAGTCCCCCCCCCCCCTCCTTAAAAGTAATAAAAGCTATAAAATACATTGTATGCACCCCAAAATTATGCTATTAAAATACAACTTCTCCTGCAAAAACTAAGCCCTTACATATAAGCCTTAGCCTTGTTGAGTGCCATAACAGCCATAGCCTCGCTGAATGAGAAATAAAAAAAGTTATCACTCTTGCAATGCAACAATGAAAAAAAGCAGTAAAGTTGGTTGGCCAGTAGGGCTTAAAATAAATTGATCATTAGGGAGTTAATTTAGTTGAATTGAAAAGCATAACTGACTGTGCTTGTAATATAGTTGGAGATTAAAAGTATCATAGCCAAACATAAACTAAAAATACATTTTTTTCATAAATGTTTGGCCATTGAAGTACAATTGATAGTCAGTAACGTCACTGATCATAAGCCATATACAATGGATATAAAGAGCCTACTCATCCCTGGTTAAATGACAGCTTTTTGTTGTGTTAAAAAATGTCAGATATGAATTATTTCAGATTTCTTTCCGCCTTCAGTGTGACCCATTATCTGTATATAATTACACAGAAAAATAAACTGAAATCCTTTAGGGCTCAGTCAGACGAGCGTTTGTTTTGGGCACCTATGTCTGCATGGATGTGCAAAATGCTCCTGACCATAGCTTCGTGCCCATTGCTTTTAATGGGGTCATCGCCGCATCCGCCCCATTGAAAACAATGGAATGCAGAGAACCTTAGCAGTGATTTTCGGGTAAGGGCTTAAAATATAAATCATCCCTGAATTTAATGAATGGCTGAACGCTGCCTCTGATTGGCTGAGTGCTGTGACCAATCACAGGCAACGCTCAGCTGTCATTCAGACAAATCTCCAGCCAGCCAAAGGTGCTTCAGAGCAGTCCCGGCAGCCAGGAAGAAGATGCACTGCAGCATTGACAGCGGCGGAAAGGTGATGTATATATGTTTTTTTTATTTTTTACAGCAACTATGGATGATTTTCAGGAAAGGGGTTATATTTCAAGCCCTTCCCCAAAAATCACTGCGGGGGTTGCCTGTATCCCATTGCTTTCAATGGGGCCAGCGGCAGTAGTGTCAGCCTAATTGAAAGCAATGGGAGGGCATTGCAGTCCTTTGCCACAGCTGTCACAGCAGCATGAACCTCTCCGGCGCACACGGATGTCCTATCTTTTGCAGGTGCAAGTATTTTCCACCTGTAAAAGATGGACATATGAACACACCATAGAAAACCAATGGCTCTATCAGATGTGCTTTTTTTTGCACACATAGGTGCGCACAAAAAAACACTCAGCTGACTTCACCCTGAGGCTTTAGTCACACGGGCGTTTTTTCACGCGATTTGTGGATCGCATGACCTGCCCTGAGCTGAGCGCTGAGCCAATCAGGGGCAGGTCTGACTCACACCCCCTTCACACCCACTACAGGCCAGCCGCGCTGAACTCCGTCTGCCGGGACAAGGTGAGTATATATATTTTTTTTATTTTTACACATTTCTGGATGAATTGCAGGGAAGGGCTTATATATTTAAGCCCTTCCCGACTATTCATCCCGCGATCGCCGGCAGCCCATTGCTTTCAATGGAGCCAGCTGTATTGCCAGCTCCATTGAATTCAATGGGCAAACATGATTTGTCTTCTATATGTTCTCAATGGGGTCGGTGCTGCTGCCGCCGGCCCCATTGAGCGCATATAGAGAAGAGAACAGGAATCGCAGATCGCAGATAGGTTGCGATTTCTGTTCTATAATTTATCGGACGAGCGCATAAAAAGCGCTCATGTGTCCGATACCATTGCAAAGCAATGGTTTTTAAAAAATCGCCGGACGCATGTGCAAATCGCGTGAAAAAACGCCCGTCTGACTAAGGCCTCAGGGTGGAAAAATAAAACTAAAATAATATGGTTGCATAAGTATTCACACCCTTTTGTATTTAGGAAACTGGTTGTGTTTAGAATTAGCCAATCACATATAAACTCCTGACAAATAGTAGTCATTACTCTGATGCCATTATTTACAGCGATTCTGATGCTGATGAGCTCCATATTCTTCATATGTCTGGGCTGTGTGTGTGTGGGTGTGTTTCAATTAAAACTTAAAATTTAATTCAGTCAATTAAAATATATGGCTAAAGACAAGACCAAATGCACAATATATAAATACATAAAAACATAGAAAAATCCAGATGTTGTTAGCCGAGGTGTCCAAGCACCCAAATGTAACCCATCCAAGGCATGAGGCAAAAATTTATAATCCACCAAGGCATAGTGACATATAGCTCACACTAACATGCCCTATTAGGTGCACAAAGCTGCCACCCTGTAAGGTGCACTGTTCAGACACAATTCCCTGGCTCTGCATCTGGCAGGCACGGGCGTCGTCCTGCTCTCCCTGTTCCCTAAGCTTATACTATTCTCTTCCAGCACTCCTGGCATTAATGGCATCTGGGTCTTCTGCTCAGCTGATATACTTTTCCCAATCACCGCCGTATATAGCTGGCCTGTGCCTCAGTGTTGTTGTGAGTTTGCTCCTCTGACATCCTGCTTAGCTCCTGCTTCAGCATTTGTCCTGCTGCTATTCAGCATCCTTCTGTTAGTTGTTTTTCCGCCTTTGCATCCTTTCTGCCAGTTGCCTTTTTGCCTGTTCCTGTCTTATCCTTGTAGGCCTGTCCGTCTTTCTGTTTCTCTACTACTCCCAGTCCTGGTTCGTCTTTTGGTGTATTTGAGTTCTACCACATTGTCAAAAAAACTAAGAAGAATGCTGCTACTCATTATAACTCTACAAATCATATAGTGACTACAGGACTGATCAGAGGCAGCCACTGGTAGAATAAACGATTACATTGTGACTTACACATAACATCATCTCTTTAAGGCATTGTCATTTTATTCTCCATCCAGTTCAGACTGACATGACACCTTCTCTCAGACACAAATTGTCTCTTTAGAGGTTGCCACACAGATGTCTTTGGCTCTTTGCTTTTTTATGTACATAATCTCAATATTAAGATACACTTTTAATATTATCACACATGGTTTCCCCTAGATACTATCTAACAGTGCAACTGACAGCACCCTCTGATTAATGAATAACAAGCTACACTGTCCCCTCATGGCTTCCAGCATCACTGCTGCCAATGTTAATTGTATCTGCATCTTAAAGATGCCGATACAATTAATTTCGTATTCAGCCTATGAGGATCAGCGGGTGGTGTTGGTGGTCCCCTGACCCAGACAGCTGTGCGGCCCACTGGGAATCTGCCCAGTACACCAGATTACTCTACGGGCCTGAATGCAGAAAGTGGCTATAAATTGCTACCCTCTGCATTTAGGAAGGGGCGCCACCTGAGGCAGCGTGCTCAACTCACCTCATAGAAGGGGCATCCCTGCATGCAATATATGGCAGGTCACACAATATTATTAGTTTTAATGGATTTGTATCTAATATAATGTTCTACATTTGTAATTGTGATGTTTAGTGATGCTATTCTATATACACTATAAACATTATACAATGCTACAATGAGGTTTTCAGGCAAAGTTGATCCTGCATTGCAGGTATGACAAGGCTAGAGTATATCTAAAAGCAATTTCTCTACTTCCCTCTCAAAATCTCTCAAAATTAATTATCTTTGTGATGAAAATATACAGTTCAAGTAGACCAGCTGGAACCCCACCTCCTTCTATGCGAGGCCCAAGGCAAAACTCCCAGCCTTAACTTCCATGCCTATAAAAATGTCCCTACAAGCAGTACATCTGTTTACTGATGTATTATTCTATTTAGCTTGTTGCTCTGTTTTAAGTAATCTCTTCACAAAGAATTGAGTGGCAAAAGCTACCCCTCAGGCCAGTAAAGGTTACATATACAGCATATTTAGTGCAACCTGAGAAACACCTGCACATTGACAGCATTTAATTCATGTGTTGTCAGTTTTGTGATTAGATCAAACGTCTCCACTCTAAATCATTGTTTCCTTATTTTAGCTATTGCTGCTTCATTATCTGTCCTTCTACTTGTTTTCCCTTTACAGTACGCCTCTGTTCTTGTCTCCTGAACATTGTCTGATAGAATGAAATTCTATCCTTTCAGAAGTTCCGTGAAATGCTGGGTTTCTTTAATATGACATATTTTACATCACTACTGCAGTTTACAGACTTCTTGAATCTGACGCTTGTTCCTTTAATCCCTTTTTTTCCCATTTTTGTTTTTTCCTTCCCCCTTTTAAAAAAATCATAACTCTTTTATTTATCCATCAAAGTAGATGTCTGAAGGCTTGTTTTTTGTGGGACGAATTGCACTTTTAGGGCTTATTTAGATGACCTTACATCGGCTCTGTTTTCACGCCGAGCTGATACACGGTGTCCTTGTCTGCAGGGGGGGGGTGGAAGAGCCAGGAGCAGGAACTGAGCTCCCGCCCCCTCTCCGCCCCTTGCCACTATTTGCAATCGGAGGGGGTGAGACGGGGGCAGAGCAAAGTACTGTCTCTTAGCTCCACCCCCATCCCGCCCCTCCCATTGCAAATAGTGGTGAGGGGCGGGGAAGGGGCGGGAGCTCAGTTCCTGCTAATGGCTCTTCCACCCCCCCCCCCCTGCAGACAAGGACACCGTATATCGGCTCGGCGTGAAAACCGAGCTGATATATGGTCATCTAAATAACCCTTAAATCGTGCCATATAATATACTGAAAAACTTAATGGAGTGAAATGAAAAAAAAAACTAAAATTCCACCATTTTTGTGTGCGTCTTGTTTCTACTATGTGCTAACTGCAACAAAAATGACATAACTATATTCTATGGGTCAGTGCAATCACTGAGATACTACATATATCGTTTTGGTTTTTTTGCTGTACTACTTAAATTTTTTTTTCAAATATATTTAATTTTTTAAAACTATTTTCTGACAGCCATATCTTTTTTATTTTTCCATGAACATAGTTGTGCAAGGGCTCATTTTTTGTGGGATGTCCTGTAGTTTCTATTGGTACCATTATGGAGTACATACGATTTTTTGATAGCTTTTTATTACATGTTTGCTTGGAGACAGGGGTGACAAAAAAAAGCGCAATTCTGGCATTCTTTTTTTTTTCTGACGATGTTCACTGTGTGGGGTAAACAATATGTTACCTTGATAGGTAACACAGCAACTGTTACCATGCAGGGCGGCGCTGGGTCCCGCGGCCGGCGCGCGCCACTCCGATGTCGGCTCCGGCGTCCCGGAGCTCTGCTGTCAGGGCTCTCTCGGCAGCGTGGAACAGCCAGGGTGCAGCGGCGTGGGCGTGTCCGCCCATAGGGTGCCGCCCGCTCTCCTCCACCTTCCATATGCAACAGTGGGAGAGTCGGCTCCTCCCACTCTCCGCCCCTGGGTGGAGGCTTTAAGTTAAAAGGCTGGCAGTGACCTGAGCTCACTGCCAGTTATTGGTTCTGTTAGCCTCTAGTCAGGTCTGTCTCAGTCTGCTCTAGTTGCTAGTCAGTGTCGTTCCAGTTTGCCTGTGAGCTCCATCTCCAGCCTTACTCTGCCTTGTAGTTCTGTTGGTCTGTTCCACCTGCCTCTTCTGTCGGCACTCTGTCTCCCGTTAGTTAAGTTCCATCTAGGTAGTCGCCAGGTCCCTAGCCAGAGCAGGGACCGCCGCCCAGTTGTCCGCCTAGGGTTAGCCAGGGCCGAGGCAAGTAGGCAGGGACAGTGGGGTACGGGAAGTTCAGGGCACCCCACCTGGCGCTCGGGGGGTAGAGTGCCGTAACATAACTGGCCCTTAAAAACTGTTTTGTTATGGAGGCGATCAGTTCCCTCACAAACCAGCTGCAGGCCCTGGTGCCTGTGATCCAGGATTTATCCGCCCGCATGGTGGTCCAGGAGCAGCGGGGGTTGTCGCAGGGGCCCGGACGCCTCAACCAGCCCAGAACCCAAGTGCCCTCTTCTCGAGGTGTTTTCTGGGGAGAGGAACAAGTTTTTTGTTTTCCGACAGGCGTGTCACCTGTTTTTTCGGATGCGTCCCCGTTCTTCCGGGTCGGAGGCTCAGAGGGTCGGGCTGATAATGTCCCTGCTGCGGGGCTTTTTCCATCCTCGAAGGTTCCTCCTGCCTGCAGTCCGTGGACTCCTTTTTCCAGGAACTCGGGGGTATCTTCGACGAACCGGACCGAGCGGGGTTGGCGGTTTCGCGGTTGCTGGCGCTGCGGCAGGCGTCGTCTTGTGTGGAGGATTATTGCTCCAACTTCAGACGCTATGCGGGGGATTCGACATGGAACGATAGCGCTCTAAAAGACGTTTTTATGCAGTGCCTCTCGGACGCAGTTAAAGACCTGTTAATTTCCCATCCCGTTCCCGGGTCCTTAAAGGAGGCTATGGAGCTAGCGGTGAAGGCAGATAGGAGGCTCAGGTCTAGGAAGCAGGACAGGCAGACCCGTAGAGTCAGGGAGGTTGGTTGCCCTGGTCCCTCTTCCTCCTTACCAGTCTCTGTGCCCGAGCCGATGGAGGTGGATCCGCTGGACCCCAAAGAGCGAAGCCGGATCCGTTTGTTGCATCGCCTCTGCCTTTACTGCGGGAAAGCTGGACATCGGATGATAACCTGCCCACTGAGGTCTCAACGCTCGCAGCCGGAACCGGCGGAAAACTCCGAGTCCTAGGCGATTGTAGGGAGGATCGCCTAGGACTTCAGGTACTTCCTAAACTTTTGGTACCGTGTCATGTTAGATTCCGGAATTTTTCCCGATCAGTGCGGGCGTTTATTGATTCTGGAGCAGCCGCTAACTTGATAAGTCTGTGTTTTGTCCGTTCTCTGATGGCGGAATTTGTGGCGCTGAAGACGCCAATTCATTTTACCAGTATTGATGCTACCCCTCTCTCTACAGGCCTGGTACGATGGGGGACCCCAAGATTACAGTTCACGGTGGGGATCCTCCACTCGGAAGAACTGTCTTTCCTGGTTATGGAAAAAATGTCGGTTGATGTGGTGCTTGGTATGCCCTGGTTGGCACAATCCCCAATTTGATTGGTCCACCCGGGAATTGACTCATTGGGGATCATCCTGTCATAATCACCTGTCTACCATAGCTGTGTGCTCCGCAGATACAGTGCTCATTCCGGAGTATTTGTCAGACTTTCAAGATGTATTCTCCAAAAAACTGTCTAAGGCTCTGCCTCCTCATAGGGAGTGGGACTGTGGTATTGCTCTGATTCCCGACAGTCCCATCCCTAAGGGAGCCATTTTCAATTTGTCAGGCCGTGAGCATGAAGCCCTCAAGTCCTATGTCTCGGAGGCTCTGGCCAACCGACATATCCGGCCGTCCAGGTCCCCTGCCGGGGCAGGTCTCTTCTTTGTAGAGAAGAAGGATGGGACACTAAGGCCTTGTGTGGATTATCGGGCCTTGAATAAAATCACTGTGAAGAACCAGTGCTCCTTGCCCCTAATTCCTGACTTGTTGAATCAGGTGGTAGGGGCCCACTGGTTCTCCAAACTAGACTTGCGGGGGGCTTACAATTTAATTCGTATTAGAGAGGGAGATGAATGGAAGACGGTGTTCAACACCCCGTTATGACATTTTGAATGTCTGGTCATGCCTTTTGGACTTTGTAACGCCCCCGCTGTGTTTCAGGGTTTTATGAACGCGGTCTTTCATGACTTCCTGGGGGTATTTCTGGTCATCTATCTTGATGACATTCTGGTGTACTCGTCTGACTGGGACTCACATGTGCGGCACCTGAGGTTGGTCCTGACCCGTTTGCACGAGTATCAACTTTTTGTCAAGTTAGAGAAATGTACATTTGGTTCTAAACAAGTATCCTTCCTTGGTTATGTAATCTCACCCACGGAGATTCAGATGGAGTCTGATAAAGTAGCAGCAATCTCCCAATGGGTCAGACCAGACAACCTCAAGGCTCTCCAGCGGTTCTTAGGTTTTGCAAATTTTTACCGCAAATTCATTAGGAATTACTCAGTTATTGCTCAACCTCTGACCGACCTGACTAAGAAGGGGGCCAACTTGGGTAAGTGGTCACCTGCAGCCCTTGAGGCCTTTAGCCGTCTAAAAAGGGCATTCACGACTGCCCCGGTGCTAATACAGCCGGACGCACGACTACCCTTGTTTATTGAGGTAGATGCGTCGGAAGTGGGGACAGGAGCAGTATTGTCGCAGGAAGTCAGTGGGAGGTCTGGGTATAGCCCATGTGTGTTCTTTTCGCGTAAGTTGAATTCAGCAGAGAGCAACTACAACGTGGGTAACAGTGAATTATTGGCTATCAAATGGGCTCTGGAAGAGTGGCGACACCATCTTGAAGGTGCTAGACACCCAATTACTGTATATACTGATCACAAGAATCTGGTATATCTCGCCAATGTGAAAAGACTCACAGCTTGTCAAGCCAGGTGGGCGTTGTTCTTCGCCAGGTTTAACTTCATCGTGACATATATCCCAGGAGAGAAGAATGTGAAGGCGGACGCCCTGTCACGGAGTTTCGGGGTACCGGATAGTGAGACCATGACTCCCGAGAATATCTTAGCCCCTGGCGTGGTGGTGGCAGCTGTAGAGTCTAACTTCGTCCCTCAACTACAGGATGCTCAGCAGGACTCTCCTTCGGGGGTGCCGGAGGGCAGATGGTTTGTGCCAGAGACCCTACGCCCTAGAGTCATGGATGAGTCTCACTCGTCGGTTCTCGCCGGGCATCCAGGGTTCCAGGGGACCCTCGAGCCTTGTTCCAGACGCTTTTGTTGGCCAGGCATGTCTCAGGAGATCCGCAACTTTGTGAGGGGTTGCTCGGTCTGTGCTCGCAATAAGAGTTGGCGGCGTCCTCCGGAGGGTCCTCTGAGACCGCTACCGGTTCCTTCCAGTCCATGGTCGCACTTATCAGTAGATTTCATCACTGACCTACCAGAATCCCAGAAGTGCACCACTATCTTAGTGGTGGTCGACCGGTTCTCAAAGATGGCACATTTTGTGGCGTTAAAAAAGCTACCCTCGGCAAAAGAATTCGCCACGATTTTTGTAAAGGAAATAATTCACCTACATGGGGTTCCCCAAAATATTGTATCTGATGGCAGGGTTCAGTTTGTGTCGCAGTTTTGGCGTGCCTTCTGCAGAAACCTCGGAACGTCGCTTTCCTTCTCTTCAGCGTTCCACCCGCAGACTAACGGTCAGACTGAGCGGAAGAACCAGGATTAAGTGCAATATTTACTGTTGTTTGCTAGCGAAAAGGCTGATCAGTGGGCAGAGTTCCTGCCGTTGGCAGAGTTTGCACTAAACAACCGCCTTTGTTCTTCCACTGGGACGTCTCCATTTTTTTGTGTATACGGTCAGCATCCTCGCTTCCTTACAGCAATCCCTACCAGCAAGGGACAAAAGGTTTCAATAGCGACTTATGGAATACCCTGTGAATCCTCCATGTGGGTGGACTGCAGGAGTCATAGAGAGACATTATTAGTTGTCACGGTGCAGAAGGATCATCCCAATTCTCATTTGCACAAGGAAAGACTAGAAGCAATGGGATGAAACTGAAAGGGAGGAGACACAAATTAGATATTAGGGATCAATGAGTGGAACAGGTTAGCACAGGAGGTGGTGAGTTATCCTTCAATGGAAGTGTTCAAACAAAGGCTGGACAAATATCTGTCTGGGATGATTTAGTGAATCCTGCACTGAGCAGGGGGTTGGACCCGATGACCCTGGAGGTCCCTTCCAACTCTACCATTTTATGATTCTATTCTCTTCAGGTGCAATAGTGAAAGCTTCAGCAACTTTAAATAGTTAAATAAAACCTGGCCTTTCCATCTCTAACTTTGCATATACAGCCGTCACTACTGACTGGCCCGCACAGAAATAGTTCAAGCGGCGATTTGTTTACCACGCGGTCAAATTGTGGCAGTCTGTGGAATTTCCGCCCGTGTGCAGGAGGCCTAAAGCAAAACCAATAAGTTTGGTAGTTCAGTTGTTAGCACTGCTGCTTTGCAATGTTGGAGTTGTAGGTTTAAATCTGATCACGGGCAGCATCTAAATGTTTTTTTTATGCTCTCTTTGTGTATTTTTTCAAGTGTGGTGGCTCAGTTGTTAGCACTGCTGCTTTACAGTGCTGGAGTTCCAAGTTAATACCTGATTAAAAGCAGCATCTGGACAGAGCTTTTCAAAGTCCATGCAGATGGGTATGGAACCCAGGACCCCAGCACTAGAAGGCAACAGTTCCAATAACTGAGCCACACACATTAGTGAAGCCATTTTTATCCCTATTGACTGCAATAAAAGTCCAAATCAACTGTTCCTATTCACAGTGATATTTAAAAATTTAGGTAGGACAGTCCCGACCCAAATGTTTCACTAATTGCTCAACCCTAGTGCTACTCAAAAACCTAGAACAAATTCATAAAGATTGTGCAGTGCTTTCACGTAGCCTTAAGATGGCATAGCTATTTTATTACCCTCCTAATAGAGGAAACTGCCTGAGGGTAAAAAGATGGGACTGTGCTGTAATACTGCTTTGCTAAGCGCTAACAATGTTCACATACCGATATAATTAGGCACATTATATAGAAAATAATACACTAAGAAACTAATAGCCTTCATTGAATATGTACCAGAGTATATATTTTATCTCATTTAAAAAAAAAACACATAAAATGCCCTGCAAAGTGACATTACACTATATTTATTAACCCCTTAAGGACATGGCCAATTTTGGGCTTAAGGACACAACGATTTTTGGCGGATTTTCTTCTCCATTTTTCAAAAGTCCTAACTTTTTTATTTTTCCGTCGACGCGGCCGTATGAGGGCTTGATTTTTGTGTGGCGAACTGTAGTTATTATCGGCGCCATCTTTGGGTACATAGACTATATTGTAAAATTTTTATTATGTTTTTTATGATAGCAGGGAGAGAAAACACATCAATTCTGCCATAGATTTTTTTTACAGCGTTAATCATGCAGCATAAATTACACAATCCATTTTTTCGGCTGGTTGGTACGGTTACAACAATACCAAAATTCTTAAATTTTTTTTAGGTTTTTCCACTTATCTGCAATAAAACCCCTTTTTTTGGAAATCTTTTTTTTTCTAAATTGCTGCATTCAAAGTCCTGTAACTTTTTTATTTCTCTATGTACGAAGCTCTATGAGGGCTTATTTTTTGCGCGACGAGCTGTAGTTTTTATTAGTACCATTTTGGAGTACATACAGCTTTTTTGATCACTTTTGTGTTTTTTATGTAGGCAAAATGCTAAAAATTAGCATTTTGCCTAAGTTTTTTAGCGTTTTTTTAAACGCTTTTTCCCCTGCACAGTCAAAAGCATGTACGGCTTATTGTACGCATCGTTACAGATGCGACTATACCAAATATGTGGGGTTTTAATTTTTTTTATGCTAATTTGAGAAAAAGCATTAAAAAGGGTTTCTTTACTTTTTGTTTTACATTTTTCTTTTTTATTCATTTTTCTTTTCTTTTTCTTTTACACAATTTGTCCCCCTCGGGGGGACTTACAACACTGCACTGATGATCGCTGTGATAAGGCATGGTAGGGCTGCTGCCCTGCCATGCCTTATTGCTTATACAGCGATCACAGGCTATGGCAATACAGGACGCCAGTGTCTGGCATTCTGTTGCCATAGCAACTAGCCAGGCTCTCTGCGATCATATCGCAAGAGCCTAGTGACGTCACATAAGGAATAGTGACGTCACGTCAGGCTCCCTCTGTGAACCCTTCCTATGCCGCGATCTACATAGATTGCGGCAGGGAAGGGGTAACAGCGGGAGCGCATCTCCGATGCACCCCCACTGTTGCAGCGGGAGGCTGGCTATCACTGACAGCTGGCTCCTGCTGTGGGATAGAGCGAGATCATGAGTGATCCCGCGCTATCCCCAGGACGTAAGTTTACGACCTGTTGCGGGAAGTACCCCACTGCCAGGACGTAAACTTACACCCTGGAGCGGGAAGGGGTTAAAGTGGATTGCAAATTTAAATACCCTGAAATTATTCTTATACTACATCAGCTCTTTCAGGGTATATTCATACGTACCCAATTTGCTGCATATCTTCTGCAGCTGAAAAAATCCACAGCAAATCCATATCAAAATCTGTGTCAAAATCTGTACTATTTGGATTTTGAGGTGGACTTTGGTGTGGATTTGCAGCAGATTTCAGCCCTTTAATTGAAATTGAAATAATGCAGATTTTGACGCAGATCTCAATTGAGTTCAAAATGGTGTGGAGTTTCACTTTTTGGGGGGGCCAATTTTCTGCTATTTTCAGCTGTAGAAGATCTACAACCAATCAGCTATGTGTGAGCTCACCCTCAGGGTATGCTAGAACGTGGCATATATTCTGTGCGTATTCCATTGCAGATTTGTGTGTGTGGAAAATACACAGCATATTTCAATTCAGTACAAGAAATCGCATTCACACACTGGAAAAAAAAATTGCTGAGTAAATTGAACTGATTTAAAATTCACAACATGCCATTTTATGCTGTGGATTTTTAACTACAGATTTTAATTTAGAGTAGTGAAATACATAGTGAATGTGCATCAAAATTCCTGCCCGAAATGCAAATTGCTGGACGAAAATCGAATGAGCCCCATTGTAGTCAATGGGGCGCTGTTTGGCGCTATTTTGTTCCATCATAATACGGAACAGCTCAGCCAGCAGGTGCCATTTCCCTGCTCCTGGAACAGTGCAGGAAAATGGAATCTCCTTACGCTGATGTAAACAAGCCTTAGTCTACATTTATAAAGAACTCCATCAATAACCATAAGAATTTCTCATCAAGAGATATATATTTGGTCTTAGACCTGGAAAAAGACGTAACTAATAACTACAGAAGAATAGACTGGCTTATATACAGTATATGGATGAGAAGAGTGCTATGGGACAGTAGAAGAAACTTCTGTGTAGGCATATTCCAGATTACTGGGGTGATTTAGTGAATCCTGCACTGAGCAGGGGGTTGGACACGATGACCCTGGAGGGCCCTTTTCAACTCTACCAGTCTATGATTCTATGATTTTGACAAGTCCAATCAACTAATGAAACTGGGGGCTCTCTGACTCTGCCCCAAAGGCAGATGTTGTGGACGATAAGGATTCAACTGCCCAATGCTTTTTTTCTTAGGGAGATAATACACCTCTGGTAGCAGCTTTCTTCCGTCTCCACATTCAGAATATTTGCATGCTACGCTGAACCGAGTTAGCATATTTATGAGGGTATCGGGAGAGACAGCTGTTTGGCCAACACTTCTGAGTTTTCCTTTAACTATGCCTACTGAATGTGAATTATTTGACTTATAAAATTATGAATGGAAACAAAATAAGTAACAGTTACAGTTATATAATGACTTGAATAGACTTTCTATCTTTATTGAGGCTTGTGAAAAAGAAAAGCTCCATTAAAGAGTATCTGCACTTTCACCTTCAGAGTGCTTCTGCTCCGTAGGCCATTTTTGACTCCATCTGGCTGCTGAAGACGACCCGATGTAGTGCTATATAGCGCAAAATGAGATTGTCTTCAGACAAAAATGGCCAACAGAGCAGAAGTGCTCCAAAGATGAAAGGGCAGGTACTCGTTAACAATTAGGAATTATCATGAGAAAATGGTAGTAGCACAACATCAGTTTAAAGGCCAGAAAAATTCAAGAACTGAAACTTTGGTAAAGGTCCTTGAGTCCACTGAAATTTAGAAAGAAGGGAGGAGTGCTTTCATAAGTCTCTTAAAGGTCTCTTGGCTTTCCATCAAAATGTTATGAGATCTTTGGAAAATGTATTATTATTAAGCTAAACCTTTGATATGTCAATACAAAATACACTGACTTTCACATTCTTTTGAAGACCACAACTTTACCACGAGTCACAAAAGATTAGATATGTCAGCAGTACTCACCGGTAATCCAAAGCAATGGTGGAGTGGCTAATGCATACCAGACAAGGATCTGATCCTGATCCTTAGAGAATGAGCAAACATCCACTCTACTGTTTACCACAAGTCAATGGTTCTGCATCTAATATAAATAAGCCGACATGCTTTTTCTTGCATCACACTTTGATCCCTTTGCTTTAACTTTGGTGCCTGATGTTAGTGTCATTGGATGACGCACACGCTCAGCGGTGCCGTAAAATCATCAAATGTGAGTTCAATACATTTAGGGACCTGTCAGGTGGACTGAAAGTTACAATGTTACGCCTATCGGTGGAGCTGCTGTGCTTCAGGCATGCGCTGGAATGAGTGAAGCGTTACTATGCAACACAGCATACACTGCTAAGCTGCAGCATACTCTGCCCAACCAAGAGTGATAGACAGAGAGAGACAGACAGAGATAGAAACAGAGAGCGATAGAGAGACAGTGAGAGAAAGAGCGATAGAGAGTGAGACAGTGAGAGAAAGAGACACAGAGAGAGACAGCAATAGAAAGAGACAGAGTAATAGAAAGATAGAGGGAGAGAGCAATAGAGACAGACAATGAAAGAGACAGATAGAGAGAGGCAGACAGAGATATGCAAACAGAGAGAGAAACAAACAGAGAGAGAGAAAGACAGACAGACAAACAGACAGTAAGACAGACAAACAGGGCCTATTGAATAAAAAAAAAAAAAACGTTTCGGCGTGGGACAACCCCTTTAAGTGTTTTGCTTCTATTTTTTGAAAGGCTGAGTTGAGACAGCAGACAGATACTGTAGGCAGCGTATATATGTATACTGTTTCCCTGTGGACGGGATGACGGCGGTGATGTAACGGGCAAGGCAGAGCCAGGAAACAGTTTTGCGCAAGCCTGCTGTAACACTTAGCTGCGTATTAATTAGGACTACTACCCCCAGCAGACACGCAGTACACTGAGGACGGTCACAGGCAGCCCAAATATAGTTTTTTCCCCAAATTTATTTGAAAAAGCCCACTGCCTATATAGACAGTATATCTCTTTCACCTTTCCCACTGTCCCTGCCTCACCAGTACTGGCCCTATACTATGTACAATGACTGCAGACTCAGGGCGCAATGCTCTGCACGCCCGATATACAAAGAAAAAAAAAAGTGCAACATTGCTAAAAGCAGCCTCAACAGTACTGCACATGGTCAGATGTGGCCCTAAGAAGGACCGTTGGGGTCCTTCAAGCCTAAAATAACTCCTAACGCTCTCCCTATAGCAGCAGCAGCATCAGCAACACTTTCCCTGATCTCTGTCAGAATGCATCTGTGGCGAGCCGCGGGAGGGGCCGATTTAAATACTGTGGTGACACCTGATCTCCCCAGCCACTCACTGCCGGGGGGTGGGATAGGGCTGGAACGT
The DNA here is from genome assembly GCF_035609145.1 of Eleutherodactylus coqui. Lineage (NCBI taxonomy): Eukaryota > Metazoa > Chordata > Amphibia > Anura > Eleutherodactylidae > Eleutherodactylus > Eleutherodactylus coqui. The sequence continues at coordinate 4,098,657 of NC_089845.1, read as the reverse complement.
CACAGGAGGAAGTTGTAATGCCTTCCCTGTCTTTCTATTGGCCAGAAAAGCGCGCTAATGTCTCAGAGATGAAAGTGAAAGTAACTCGAAGATCGCGTGGTGCTCACCTCGAGTAACGAGCATCTCGAACATGATAATACTCGAACGAGCATCAAGCTCGGACGAGTACGTTCGCTCATCTCTAATCTTTACCTGAAGCACGGGTCGTTTGCCCTGGAAAATAAGCGGAGCAAATTTATGTACTTTCTAATTAAAAAAGCCAGAGCAAGGAATTGGATCAACTCTATAAAAACCCAGATGGGTTTATCTGCCACCTCTTCTAAAGATATAGCAAAGGAGTTTCAACAATTCTATGCCAAACTTTATAATATCAAGGGTCTCTTAACGCCTGAAGAGGCAATCAAGTCATCTGAGATGATAGATTCTTTCCTACAACAAATTCATTTACCTAAATTGAGTAACACAGACTCGGATTCTCTTTTAGCACCTGTCTCGCCTGCGGAAATTGAAAAACTATAAATCTCCTGTCCACCTAACAAAAGCCCAGGCCCAGACGGACTAACTTTAGCATACTATAAGTCATTTCAAACAACCCTAGTCCCTAGACTTGCTAATCTCTTTAATGCACAATTACAGGGCGCACCTTTACCAAAATCCATAAGGACAAAAAAGACCCGGAATTATGTAGCAGTTACAGACCAATACCCCTGATTAATTTTGATGTTAAATTATGGGCCAAACGTTTAGCCAAAAGACTTGAGAATTTTATCCCGGCCCTGATCAACGACGAACAAATGGGTTTTGTGGGGGGGAGAGAGGGCAGAGACAACTGCCGCAGACTGCTCCACGCTAATCAATTTGCACAACATCACAACATCCCTTTAGCCCTGGTGGGAACTGATGCTGAAAAGGCGTTTGACAGGGTAGACTGGGGATATCTGGAAAGAGTTCTATTTCATGTTAATTTACCAGCAGGGTATGTCTCGGCCATCTTCTCCCTTTACGCCAGCCCCCATGCGAGATTGAAAATCAACGATATTATGTCACCACAATTTGATATTAGAAATGGCACTCGCCAGGGATGCTCACTCTCCCGCACACTCTTTATTTTAGCACTAGAACCTCTTGTTCAAAAAGTCAGACAGGACCCTATCATCAAAGGTCTGAAATTTGGAGACAACTCAATTCCCACGGCGGCATTTGCAGACAATATTGACTTCCTAGTTACAGACCCAGAAAAGGGTCTCCCCAGACTTCTAGAACTTCTAAAAGTATTCGGATCGCTTTAAAATTTTAAAATTAATTTCTCCAAACCCACGTTCTTGAACATCTCCATTCCCTCATCCCTTTGCAGAGCCCTGAGTGCTGCATCCCCCTTGACATGGCTGGAGGCCTCTTTAGATTATTTGGGGATTAAATTAACCAAAAAATGTGAAGATCTATATACGGTTAACTTTGTACCATTGCTAGATCAAGTTAAGAACCTCCTAAGATCTTACGATTTTCCGTTTATTTCCTGGTTTGGCAGAAAAAATATACTAAAGTCTTATATACTCCGGATCATACTATATAAGATTTGAATGCTCCCTATTTACCTACCAGTAAGTTTCTTCAAGACCCTTCGGTCGGCCTTCTCAGGCTTTGTATGGAGGCAGAAGAGACCGAGACTAGCCTACAGTCTAATGATCAGAAGGGGTTCGAAGGGGGGCATTGATCTCCCCAATATCTCTGATTTCTACCTATCCTCCCAGTTAAGCTATTAGATGGATCTGGTTCATCCGATCAGAGATGAATTACTCTCCACTATGGCCATAAGTAGTGGGGATACTTTCTTAGAAGATTTATGGTTTCCCAGCAAAAATAAGTACAGATCCAAAGATTTTAATCCCCTACTCAGAGGCCCTTGTGAGGTTTGGGATGGCCTGGTGGGTGATTTGGCTCCAAAACCCTCCCCGATTATGCCTCTGAGCCTTATTTATAGGCTACTTAACTTCCCATCTGACTCATGTACTGCTTCAGTTTGGAAAAAATTTGAAGACCACACAGTAAGAGATTTACAGGTTATTGCACATAGGACCCCGGAGAACATCCTTCAGTCTCTGCTACGGACTCATAATTTATCATTCTTACATAGAGCCCCAGTGATTAGGGTGTTTGGGGACTTTCTAAAGATGTTCAAATCTTCTAGACGCCCAACTTCTTTTGAAAAGACGCTGAGAGAGGTCAACCCTAAGGTCAGGAAGATATCCTGCCTTTGCAAGCAATTCATTGCTCCTCCGATAACATTTAAGCCTGCACTTAATATCTCTTAGGAGAAAGAACTGTGAATATCCCTCTCATGGAGGGATACAAAATTAATTTTGAACACGTCCTTTGGTCTCTCCTCATGCGTCCTATCACAGGAATCCCATTATAAACTTCTAGTTAGATGGTATAAAACCCCACAATGGCTCTTGCTTATAAATTAGTTCCTCATGGGAGACGCTGGAGTTACGATAAACAGGAGGGCTCATTCCGCCACATATGGTGGGATTGCCCATCCCTGACACCCTTTTGGACCGGAGTGGAGAAAGTGCTGCGGAAAATTGCCCCAAACTTATCTTTGTCGCCAGAGATAGTTTTTCTCCTTAAACCTTCCATGTTGTTTCACCCCTTGAAGAATAAGCTGATTGCTTTAATGGTGTACGTGGCAAAAGCCTTAATTCCCCTGCACTGGTAAACTACTCCACCAACTTTGGTGCAATGGAAGGAGAAGGTAGATATGATTTATAACATTGAAGAACTATACAGTTGGAATAGGCATACACATGAGAAATTCCTCTGGTTATGGAGCCCATGGCTGAGTTTGAGGTCCCTGAACAATTTTGGGCACTGATTCGCGGATCCTGCTACTGCTACTAGTGATATATTTCTAGACACTAATTATTACCCCCTTTCTCCCCTTACCCCCTCCACCCCCACCCCCCACTACTTCTTCCCTTTCCTTCCCCCTTCTATTCCTTTGTTACTTTGTCTTATTTGCTTCTTATTCAAGTATATGCCGCTTTCCCCGGAGAATTTTATAATTTGTAGCAGGAAATTGGCTTGTGAACTAGTATCAGTTCTGAACTAGTACTGCTATTGTGATCGTAAGATAGAGTTCCTGCATTATTCATGATTTTTGTTCGATGTGAATGTAATGAAAAATGCTCAATAAAAATGGATTTACGAAAAAAAATGGAAGAAACAGTCACCTGTTTTCTCACACAGAATAAAAGGGGTTTTCCAGGATGAATACTGTTGATGACCTATACTCAGGATAGGTCATCAATAGTTGATCAACTGGGGTCCGTTGCTCAGGACTCCAACTGATCAGCTGATTGTGCGCTAGCTGACAGTACCATAATTACACAGGGGTTGGACAGGAAGCAGTAGAAGCCTCTGCTCTGACCTCTGTGAAGTGGCTAGTGCTTGTAACACCAAGTGCAACTCTCAATGAAATCAGTAGGAGCCATATCTACAGTTACAAGTGCCAGCCACTTCACGGAGGTTGAAGCAGAGACGTCCGCTGCTTCCACTCTGATTCCTGTGTATTTGCGGTGCTATCAGCTGATTGGTCGGGGTCTTGAGGATAATCCCTTTAAGTATTAAGCAATTGTTGACAAAAAAACAGCACAACACACTTGCCTCACCCTCCTTATTCTCTGGATATTGCTCCATGCAACTTTTTAAATCAGCGCCTTGAGCAGTGGAAAAGGAAAAAAAAATCATAGCTGCACATTGTTCATATGAATCAGCCATCACAAAATCTGTAAAAAACTGAACAACTCATTAAAAGAAATTCATTATAGTCCAACACAACCTTCCCCCACAATGTCGTCTGGCGTACCACTGTAGAAGAATCCTACGTACAATTACCTAGAAACAGAAGCCTGTACTAGTTATGTCCCACCCACCAAAAGAAAATACCTGTTTCTTTTGGGTACTCCCTCTTATGTTAACAAGAAGGAAGTGATAGATGGGAATAACTAGGATTGAAATACATAAAGTTTCTATGCTGTCTGTTACCCTAGACATACATAGGTTTGCGTAATATCTGTAGATGCAATCCAAGTGGAAATTTTTAATAAAGACTAATTGCAAAGTTGTTCTACGTTACATTTTGTATTCATTGAAACAACTAAAAAATGGTTGTGTGAACTGTGTAAGAAACAGACAGTTTGTTGCTTTGAACCATATGTCGAAGAAATAAGAGATGCATTTAGAACAACTTTCTATTGAGGCACATTTGCTTAAAATGTATTTTTTAAAATGTACATTCTTCTTGTAACATTGTGACAAATGTAACCTTCAGAAAACCTTACTTATATTTAACTTTCCCACGAAATTTATGAGTAATAATTTGGAAATGTGAATAAAATGCTTTGTTTCTGCAAACATCAAAGCTTAATTTCAGCCTTACAACCTCTAATTCTTTCTGCACAAATACTTCAACACAAGTGTTTGACAGAGCTGTACATAAAGTGCTGAAAAAACTGAAGCTGTCCATAGATCTCTGAAAGGGTTTTAATCTTTAAACCTTTAGACCATTTTAGATAAGACTTAACCCACCTTTTTGACTAAAAAACCCTTTGAAGTGGGAAAAAGTGATGTACACCAGTACTCAAATATTGAATGTAATGTGCTCTAATGCTATGTTTAACAGTCTATTGGTTTCTTGAAATGCTCTTTAATATATGCTTCACATACAAGGTAAAAATGTTAGAGTCACATAATGGTGGTAATGTAGGACTGGTTAATTGGCGATAGCCATATTTTATTTCACAGACATGCAGATGTTTTTAGCAGTGTTTATGCACTTTATCATATGTACATATTTATGTGAATTACATGTTTCATGTTACTGAGATAAAATAATAATTGCCATCAACTTTTCATGTATACATTTTGTGAAGTACAAAAAGCTTCAACATTAAATGTCCCCATCATAGGCCTCATGTGGGACACTTTTATTTGGCAATATAACAACTCAATACCAAGGTCAAACATTTAAGGGGGAATTTAGAATGTGTGTTTTTTAAAGTCAGTTTTTTTGGAGGGCATATTACTATTATTTGCAACACATCTATCAAATGTTGCATGCTGATGAAAAATTAGTTGTATCTTTAAATATGTATAGACATGTAGAGTCACTTTCTACGCTACCGAACTATTGCAGTGGACTAGTGGTCAACCCCCGTCACTCAAGAGGGGCATTCCACTGGGGCAATATTAAGGAGCAAGAAGAAAATGCTCAGACAAAACATCCTTCCAAATGGTACGCAATCAATTGTTCATAAGGTTTTGCAGGAGGGACTGTCCATAAAAGAGCTAAAACTGAGGATTGTTTAAGGTTACTTATGACCAGGAATAACCCGGCAGCATAAAAAAATGATCTTCTGTATATGAACCTACGACAGCTATACTTATTAGGTCATAAATATATAATATTGGCCAATTTCAACATGAGATTCACCTATCGAAGAGGCCGTTACCCACGACCCAAGCCTTGCATACAAAAGAGGGCAGAATTTACGCAATCATCTAGTGTATAACCTGTTTGTCAGATCTCTTGCCCTAAATAGACCACTTCCCCTAGTTCAAACGTACTGGCTCTCATCTCTGTGGGAGATGATGTTTCTGTCCACTTATCATGAACTCCTCTACATTTGTCAATCCAATGAACAGAAAATTTATCAAATAAAGGCCGCCTGCAGACGAGCGGGTCGGATCCGTCGGCGAGAATTCTCGCCGCAGGACCCGACCCGAGAGCCTGCAGTGACGAGCGCGTACTCGCCCGCGCCTGGCGGCCCCGGCTCTTTCATGTGCCGGCTGCCGCGCAGACCGGAGCCGGCGGCCGGGTGAGTGCGTGCCCCGCACAAAAATAGGACATGCCGCGGTTTGTTTGCCGCGCGAGATTTCGCGCGGCCAAACCGCGGCCGTCTGCATAGGAGTGTGTATTGTAATGCACTCCTATGCAGACTTTCAGTGGCGGAAATCCCGCGGGAAATACCTCCACGGGATTTCCGCCCGTCTGCAGGCGGCCAAAGCAGGATATAACATGTCACAGAACAGGTGTTATATATGGAATAAGATGCCCCTGTCCTAAGATATACATTGGTAAGATGGTTCACGAAATTAGGAGGCACATTTCCAAACACCTGAGCACTCCGTTACAAGGTATGTTAATGGATGTCATGTGGGTGATGGTATTCAACTAATATCTGGGGCATTTGTCAGATAGAACTGGGTAACTGTAAGGGGGTTTTGGACAAAAAATTGCTATGCAAGGATGGGCACTGGATCTTCCACCTCAGATTAAGAGCCCTTTGAGCTTAAATGAGGGATTTTCTTATTCAGCATTCATTTGAAGCTAACTTTTGGCAATGCTATTCAGTCACTTCTATGAACTGTATAACTATTGACATGGCTTTTGCTTTGTAATATAGCACCCCCATAATCACCTAACAGCTTTTCATGTAGCCAGTGTAGGGTCACAGGAAGGCATAGTGCATGCTAGTATGCCTTAGCAGACGCTCAATATATATATAGACGCATAGTCTATGAACTAGTAATGAAATGCACGCTTGGAATAGAAAGCATTCAAAATTATATATTATATTGTCCTAATTATGGGGACCCATCTAGGTATCCGTGGGAAACATCACATTACCCCACAGACTTAAGCTACATTGAATATTTCTGCATGAGTAACAGTTTATATTGGAAGATGTAGTACACTACAGAACACCCTCAGAAATTGCTATGTTAGGGTTTGTGCCACCCGCAGCACCGTTGGTATATATAGTGACATCATTTTTAGCCACAGGTATATGTTGGAGAGTGTGTACTGATCTTTGGGAAAAAAATATTTATATATTAGTGTAATATGCTTCTCTCCCCTTAACTTAATAGAAGAAATTCATCTATTGATTTAATGCCTTGAGTATCCATATTGATAGATGTTGAGTATTGACTTGTGGTCTCAGTGCTTTTCACAGCACTGAGGCCATAAGAACATTTTTTGAAGTGTGGGCTTATGCAAACTGGGCATACTCTATAAACCATAGTATCCTGCTGAAATTCAGCACTGGGCAAATTAGCGCATGTATGAGCTATTATGTACTGAGCATGTACCACAATGAAATGCAGATATATCAAAGTCCTATAAGGTACACATTGAGCATTACATCATCACACATTGGGGTTGGCCATGAATGAGGGAGGCACTCTGTATGATTGGCTTAAAGACCTTTCCTGCAGCATTAGCTTTCTCTTCATTGGCCACTCAGCTTGCAGTGTCTCTCACTGATCATTCAAATGGGAGAAACCCTCCCTCATGTTATGTAACAGCTGTCACTTAGGTGGGTGCACGTCTAGTAACTCCAGACCTCTAAGGATGCCACTACGTTGGCAAAACATTTTGGGGAGGTTCTATGTTTTTTAGCTCAAACATGCAGAATGTCAATATTTTTTAGGCAGAGTTATTGGTCTGCAGCAGTGACCTGCTCAAAATCTTATATAGCTACTAGGTATATAGGCGAGCTCTAGAAAACCAAGTACACAACAGACTGCAGCAGCAATGCATGTTCTATGTTATAGGTGGCTCCGTGCACCTGGCTGTCCTACGCATGTGTTGGTATTTTTAGTTCCTATGCCTTTTGGTATTTTAATTTAGTTCAATAAAAGTTAGATTTTCTTTATAACATGAGGATTTTCAACCGGGGTGTTTCTTGCCCTCTGGGCAATTTTGATGTTAATTATTTTTAACCGGTATACACCCAGAGGCTTCATTCCCACGAGCGCATATACGCCACGCTTTCACGCCTGGGTGCTTATGCGGTACCCATGTGAAGCATTAGTTTCCAATGCATCCGCTCACATGGGTTAATATACGGCGCGTAAATACGTTGCCAACGTGAAAAATAGAACATATACACGGCCACCGCATATACGCTCAGCCAAAAGATAGTTCTGGAACTATGTTTTGGCCAATATACGCCCGTGGTTCCTATAAACTCCTATGGGAGCAGGAAAAGAGAAGGGAGAGGAAGACATTTTTGCAGCGTCCAACACAGCGAAAAGCGTACAGGTGCCCATATATGGACATTTGAAGATATCCCGAGGATTTTGGGGTGAGGCTATTTTTTAGCTAAACACAACGCTCGAGGTCGTGTGAATGGACGAGAAAACGCTGGCTGTGATCGTGGAAAAATGTCCATTCAGGCGCTTCTACGAAGAGGGCGTGAAAATGTAAAAATGCTGTCGCCGTTTATGCGCTCTTGTGAAAGAGCCCTAAGGCACTTTTTGTATATTTTATGGACATTCATTGCACAGGCTGCTCGTTCTTTCTTCCCCACTCCAAATTGCTTAATCAGATTTCACCCTCATTAACTTCAATGGGAATCAGGATTGTGTCATCCCAATTCCCTATTATTTTTGGAAATTCAGGCTGATCATTTCAGACCCAATTATCTTAATAATCACACATCACTAATGACTACAATGTATCTATTACAAATTGAACATTTATTTTGACTGCAAAAGCCTTTCATGATAAGTGTGGTGTATATACAGTACTGCAGTGCTATATTTTCACCCTAGTGAATTTGCTCTTGGGGCTTATTTACACGAGCGTATGTCGGCAGGCGTTTTCACAGCCGGCCAATAAGCACTGCCATCTAAGCAGCTCCCCCTTTCCCTCCCCCTCACCGGCGCGTGTAAATAAGCTCTTAAACAAGTACTCTGTTCTATGGCCCTAGGTACAATGTACACCCTTTTTGCCCTGAGTAATTATGCTGAATGACCATGGATATTCTGATTTCCTCCTTTTTTATCCATTAGATATGAATAAAAAATGCTATAAAAAATAATTCTCACAATGTGGGTCACACAATCAAGTAATCATGCCATATTTCTCACTTTGGCATTTATGTAGCCCATAAAGTATTGGATACTGTATGAATATACTACTACTAGTCGTAGGCCTCCCCAAAATGATAACAGCAATATAAATATAATACCGTAGTCAAAGAGACAATCGACGACAGCACACGACAAATCTCTATCTGAGGGAGGAACCCACTGGGCAGGAAGTTGCACACTTCTTAATCGGTCCTGGCTCCACTGGACCGAATTTAACAGGAATCAATGTATAATAGAGGTGAAGCAGCATCCACGGAAATTATTTCAAACGCTTTAATTCCTCCAGCATAAAACAACGTTTCAACCAACTTGTGGTCTTTGTCAAGTTGAATGACACAATACACAAACACACACTTATATGCAAACAAGACACACCCCTTACCCAATACAAAAGCCCGACATATATATGACATTGCTAAAAACACAAAACAGATATAGAACAGACCCTGTGGTAGGACGGACCGGACTGCTACTTCAGCTGTTCCTCCTCATGTTGTAATCCCCTCGATGTATTCATGGCTTCATTGTCCCTCTCTGATTACATCACTGCAGGGCCGCCACTGATTACATCACTGCAGGGCCGCCACTGATTACATCACTGCAGGGCCGCCACTGATTACATCACTGCAGGGCCGCCACTGATTACATCACTGCAGGGCCGCCACTGATTACATCACTGCAGGGCCGCCACTGATTACATCACTGCAGGGCCGCCACTGATTACATCACTGCAGGGCCGCCACTGATTACATCACTGCAGGGCCGCCACTGATTACATCACTGCAATGCCGTGTCCTGCCTCTGCATTACATTTGCAGGACGGGAGGGGGAAATGAACTCCCTTTTACTGTTGTGCGCAAATGCTGGGGTCTACGATTCATCTTTGAAAGACGATTGTAAGGCTGGGAAAGCAAGCGCTGATCGGCCCAGACGTATATTGCGCATGCGCAAATGATACAATTCCCCGGGCGCCCGCACGGACATGTCAACCGTTGCCTAGGTGACTGGCAACGCTAACCAGATAATTTGCGCAAATTAGCAGTCCGGTCCGTCCTACCACAGGGTCTGTTCTATATCTGTTTTGTGTTTTTAGCAATGTCATATATATGTCGGGCTTTTGTATTGGGTAAGGGGTGTGTCTTGTTTGCATATAAGTGTGTGTTTGTGTATTGTGTCATTGAACTTGACAAAGACCACAAGTTGGTTGAAACGTTGTTTTATGCTGGAGGAATTAAAGCGTTTGAAATAATTTCCGTGGATGCTGCTTCACCTCTATTATACATTGATTCCTGAGCAATATAAATATATACACACTCAGGAAAAAAATATTCTATGGAATTAGGAATAATAGTTTTAATGAAAAGGCATTGGCTGTTTTGAATACATAAAATACTCAGGGCAAACCATTGTGGAGGTCCCTTTGCATGCTGCCCCACCTGCCTACTTTTGTAGACATGGCAGCATTTTCCAAACACCTCTGCAGGCTTTTCTTTTATTCTTGGCGCATTGAATTAAAATATTTCCCGATAAACAACATTCTCATGATGTTTGCAGTACAGGGTGGGCCACGTAATAGTAACCCAGCAACACTATCTTATGAAAGCTGTCTAAAAGAACATCTTCGTTGTCGATAGCAACCAATCGCAGCTAAATTATTTTGAATAGAAAAGCACTTCTAAAGAAATTTGATAGAAAAATGTAGCATGGAAAAGACCTCGGGGCAATTTATGAAGCTGTCATATTCCTATTCTGCTTTTGAAAAATAAAAGCTGCCCCGTGATTGATCGCTGTGTGCAGCAAAGACAGTTGTTCTTTAAGACAATTTTATAAATTTGCCTCATTGTGTTTTTAGGTGTATTTTTGCCTCTTAGGGATTTGATTTGATGGGCATCAGTTTTAAGTAAATAAAGTAAAAAATGATGAAGATAACCATAAGAAGCGATGAGCGATTAGTGGAATAATCGCTCTGTGTCAGCATCGGGACAATTTCATGAAAATCATTGTGAATTCGGACAGCCGATTTCGACTCCTGTTAAAGTCAATGGGAATAAAAATTTGCTTTACTAATTGCCCTCCAGAAGGTCCCCAGTGAAGCCAAAGCCCACTACATTGGCCGAAATAGTATACAGTGGTGTCAATAGTAGCACAAGAGTGTCACAAAACAGAAGAAGGCCCACATAGGATCTTCTAGATCAGAAACTGCACCAAGGGAGACAACAGGTGTGCTTGTTTTAAAAGCAATGTCATAAATTTTACAAGGACCAACTCAGCTATATGAACACAACAGTCAAACATGGGCCTCCTGCTCGTCATCTAAAAAAGAAGTAGTTACCAATAATTACACCAATGGAAACAGCAGGTATGGTGCTTGCTGTAAAAGCAATGTAATGAAGTTTGCTAAGGATAAATTCTACAATGTAAACAGAACAGCCGAGTATGGGGCTTCTCCAAGGAAAACCTATAGAGCTACAACTGTTTATTTTGCTTTATGCCAAATGCATATAGCCGGGTCGGACTCCGCATGCAGAATCCCGTAGCGGAATCCAACCCTGTGCCCGGCCAGGGACCCCTGTGTACTTGTCTGCATTTTTGTTATCTGTGCTGCGGATGTGCCGGCCAGCGGACATGCGCAGTACAGATAATGCCGTGCCGTCGCTAGGTGATGACACGGATCATGCAGCCTTTCCGCAGTGATGATTGCGGAAGGGCCGCGGGTGGGACAGCTTCCACTGATTTCAATGGAAGCAGTTTTCATGGAATCCGACTCAAAATAGAGCATGCTGTGATTTTCCTCCCATGAGCGGAAAATCGCAATTAATTTCCACTCATGGACATGAAAACCCACTTTTACATTGCATGCTTATGGCAGGTATTTGCTGCGGAATCTGGATGCAGATGCCAGCTCTGGATTCCGGAATGGAAATCCACCTATGTGTATTGGGCCTTAGAAAGTTTTCATCTTGTGAGAAGGAAAAGGTAGAGGGTAGGAATGGACAAACAGGGATGAATGTCCCACAAGCCTTGGGGGTGCCATGAAATATGGACTACCACTTTCAGCTTTATGTCCCAGTGGCAGGGACATAAAGTATGCTGTTAAGAATATGTAACATTCCAGGCAATGCTTGCTGTACCATGTTTCCGGGGTCAGGTTCAACCTGCCACTGATAAAGTTCTTTAATGCCAGTGACACATTATCATTCACACAGTGATCCAGGGCAGGGATGTGTTTTGGGGCAAATAAATGCTGGGTGAGCATCTGGTGTAGTGTCCTAGAATTATGATCCCTCTAGCTCTTTCTTGTCTACCTCATGTGGATTGTCTTTGTGTGTTCATTTACATTGTTGTTAGGCTTTTGTCATGCATGTGGAGACCTTTTTTGAGTTGTTCTTTAGTCCATGTCTCGTGTTGGTGTCACCACACTTTGGTGGTGCCTGTCTACCCATCACCTTAACCTGTTCTGTGTGATATGATTAGTCAGGGTATAGGTGAGGGGGCAGGTCAGTCGGTGAGAAAGGAGAGAAGAGATGTAATTGGTAGAGGAGGACATATGCAAAGGAGGCTGAGGTTCTGATGCTGTCGTCTGGGCTAAGCCTGGGCTCATATCATTTAGCCATGGAATGAAACCCCTCCAGGGATCAAAAGCCAGAGCCAGCTCTGGGAGAAAGAGTCGTGGTGGATGTTGCACACTCCCCTGCGTAACTACGGAGTTAAGGACATGACCAACTCAGCTGCTTCAAATCAGAGGACACGTCTGGCATGAGTGTCTTAACAACAGGCTTAACAAGTAGACCATCCATGTTACCTCTCCATATCAGGAACACTTTTCCAAGAATTCCCCATCAGATAACTGAGACTAATGGTGACTGTGTTTCGGGGAAGGAGTGTCTGTCTAATGCAAGTGAATCAGGGACTGTATCAGGAAAACATGTGTCAGAAATATTGTACCTAAGACTGTTGCAGTTTGTTCTTGGAAAATTTAAGTTGGAAATGTGGAATAAAAACCGTGTGCCTCCGATTTAAACTACACTTTGATTTTGGACTCCTATTTTATCCTGATGGTTCAGTTCTCTAAGTGGCACTGGCATCACGTGAACAGTTAGACTTATGAAATCCATCCGCACGGCTGCTAACCTTTACCCCTGCGAGTGATTGGACCAGGCCTCATCTGGAGGAGTCGAGAGGAGACAATAGAGTCACCGTGAATGACCATAGTATTCCCCGCTGTCTCCCCAACTAAAGGTCTGAGCCCTGGCCGTTGCACTGGTACTGTGGCTTAGCACAGAGAATAATGTTACAGAAGGCATCAGTGTCCACTATCCTGAAGGGAAGCATTTTCATTGCAAGTAGCTATGGAATGCTTACTTTCAGACTCTGTGATAATGGATGGTTGGGGTGGTATTTTTTTTGTTCCCATAGCTGAGAAATATGGTGGAGATGATAATGTCGGTGAAAGTGGTGATGATAATGGCAGCTTACCTTCTGCTCTCTGTTTCCCACTCTTGGTTTTGAAGCCTGCAGCCTGATTATTAATTGGGGTAGAGAGGCCTGAAGTAGGCATGCTACTGTCCTTACACAAAATTGCCTCTTAGAGCCTATTGCATAAGCAGGGAGGGAGATGGAGGAAGCTACAGCAGAGGAAAAGGGAGCAGGATGAGACTGACTCTTTACCCTCTGGCCCAGGTGGGCTCTCCAAGGCAGTGCATGGTGGGAGTTCATGTGACTATTCTTACAGGTTGTGTTGAGGTTGTTTACGTTCTTCTCACATTTTAAATGCTTACTGCAGATTTTGCAGGTGACCTCTCTTCTGCCATTGAGTGCGGTTTCAAAGAATGCCCAAGCTGCACAAGTGAGCAGCCCTAGTGATGGTCTGATGTTGGTGCTGCTGCTACTAGTAGTAGCTGATGTTGATGGTACAGCCCTTATCTTTGTCTGCAATACCCTATTCCCTGTTTTAACATGATGTTGCTATACAAAGTCCGTCTCTTCCTCGCACCCTTGTGAGCTACTATCGTGACCCTCCCTATCTGCTCTTGTAGGGTCAAGCACCTCATAATCTCCCACACTGTGTTTATTTGCTGTTTTTTGTTTTTTTTATATTAACAAAAATACTGCGTCCAACTAAATAAGCCGCAATCCCTGGATGACACAATATGTGAAAACAGTAGGTTACACAGCACAGCTTGTATATTTACGAACTGGAATATTTTCCATGCCAAAATGTAGTTTGCTGGTCTGTTTTGCTGATATATACATTGATAGCTGCGGAAATTTAGCTTTTCCCAATGTACAGTCCATGTTTTGTATGGACATATAAACCTGATGCAGCTTCTTTCTCTGCTCCCTTCAATACTACCCTGTTTAAGTTCTCTTCTGGTATATAAGCTTTCACTCCAGCCCTGATATATCCTCTGTAGAATATCTGGCACTAACAACAGACCACATGCTATAATGGCATATAAACATGATGCAGCTTCTCTGTCCTGTCCTCATGTCCTGGCTAGGTCATGTAATGCAGGCATCCAATGAAACTGCTGCCCACATGCAAGATGGAGGACACATTTGGTGACATCAACAAGAGCCCATGTGTGCTGATTGGCTACACCCTTACCTCTGCAGCATGAATGATGGGAAATTCAATTCTCCTGTGATTTTTGCCAAAAATCAGTTCCGAATTATCTAATTTGATTTTGCAAACTTCGTTGTGATTTTATTGCCCGGCCAATCATGATGGGCAACACTAATTATAAGGGCATAATGCGCAAGATTACAAGATAGAGAACCAGTAATATTGGCGGGCCCAGAAATTCTTGCTATAATATGAAATGTATTAACGCTTTTATTTATATAATACATACATATTACATAGCATGGGTTCTGTTCCCATTGGCAATTTTTTTAAACCTACTAGCATTTTTATTTTGGAGTGTGGAAGGAAACCCATGCAGACATGAAAAGAACATATAAACTACATGCAGATATTGTATTTGGATCTAATTGCTCTAGTGCTGCAAGGCAACAGTGCTAACCACTGAGCCACCATGCTGCCCGCTTAGTAATGGGGAAATAAATATATTTATGCTAAATCTGTAAAATTCCTGTAGGCAATAGTTAGTAAATAGGAAAATTGATAAATTATCGTAAAATAGCCAACAGCAAGTACGGTTAAGTAGCATGTCATGTGTAAGCTTAGTAAGCTTACTTGCTTATATCTGCAAGCGCTTAGCCATGTTAACATAAACTCTCATTAGACAGGATTATGCAGGAAACAGTGACAAAGAAAATGGACACTAACCCTCAAAGGAGCAAATTCACATACTGCACACTAATTATCCTTTTTAAATTAATTTAAGATTTGCAGAATTAATATCAGTGTATATGCTTATGATTACATGGGGAATTGTATTTTACATATTATAACCTGTTTGTATTCTGCAACAGTTTTTTCCTGTTGTTTCCCTACCCTTTTACTGTATGAAAACGGTAGGACAACAGAAGATTGTAATATTACATGTTAAAATGTTATCCTGCTTGTTTTGCATCTTGTGTGCTTGTCAAATTAGTTATCACGCCTGTCCATCTTACAAATTAATAAGTTTAGTACTGATCCCTTGTAGTTGAAGAACAGTGCTTGATCATGCATAGCAAGGCAGTTTTAAATATCTATGCATGTTGCACACATTACTCATATCTATAATCTATCTGAATCTATCTAATATATCTAGATTATATATATATATATATATATATATATATATATATATAATAGACATAAATATATAGACACATTATAGATATGCGTAATGTGTGCAACATGTATGGATATTTAAAACTGTCATGCAGTACATGATCCAACAATGTTTTTCAACTACAAGGGATCAGTACTAAACTTATTAACTTGTAAGATCTATCTATCTATTATAGATATAAATTGTATATATTTTATTGATATATATAATATATATATATATAGTTGATATAGATTGATAACTTTATAAGTTGTGAGGTGTTATCTTCTGAATGGGTTTGAATACCAGCCACCATGCTCATAGCAGGCCAACATGAGTCGTCGGAATTCAAATAAAACATGATAGTGGGCACCAAACTCATAGGACGATTTATTTCTGAAGTTGTGCAGGCATTTAACATTCCTTGATACACAATGTTAAATGTGTTACAGAAAAATAAAAATGAAAGACATCATGCCCACAGTGGACAGTGAGGTTGGATTGGACCACTGTCGCTAGCTGGGTGCCACAGGGTTCAGTATTAGGCCCCACTCTGTTCAATATATTTATCAATGACCTGATAGAGGGGCTGCACAGCAAAAAATCAGTATTTGCAGATGACACAAAATTATACAATATAATCAATGCAACGGAGGACAATGTGCGGCTACAAACAGACCTGGATAAGCTGGGGGCTTGGGCAGAAAAATGGCAAATGAAGTTCAATGTTGAAAAATGAAAGACTATGCACATGGGCAGGAGAAACGGATGTCACCAATATTCACTTACTGGGGCACCACTAGGGAAAAGTGATATGGAAAAGGATCTGGAGGTATTAGTGGATAGTAGACTAAACTGGAGTAACCAATGCCAGTCAGCTGCTGCAAAGGCAAATAAAGTCTTGGGGTGCATTAAAAGAGGTATAGGGGCGAAGGACGAGAACGTTATCCTTCCATTATATAAGGCACTTGTCAGGCCTCACATGGAATACTGCGTACAGTTCTGGACACCGGTGCTCAGGAAAGATGTCACAGTGCTTGAGGGGGTTCAAAGAAGAGCGACTAAACTAATACATGGAATGACGGGACTGGAATACCCAGAGAGGCTATCCAAACTGGGACTATTTACTCTAGAAAAAAGAAGGTTAAGGGGAGATCAAATAACGATGTATAAATCCATGAAGGGACAATACAAAGATCTCTCCCATGATCTGTTTATACCCAGGACCGCGACGGTAACAAGAGGACATCCGCTACGATTAGAGGAAAGTAGGTTTCATCACCAACATAGAAGGGGATTCTTTACTGTAAGAGCAGTGAGACTGTGGAACTCTCTGCCCGAGGACGTGGTGATGGCAAAATCCATAGAGGAGTTTAAAAGTAGACTTGATGTCTTTCTGGAGAAGAAGGATATTATAGGATATAAATCTTAGGTTAAGTGTCAATTCGGGTATACAGGCAGGTAGGAACTATTAGGGGTTGATCCAGGGATTAGTCTGATTGCCATTAGGGAGTCGGGAAGGAATTTTTTCCCCAAAAGGGCTAATTGGCTTCTGCCCTTGGGGTTTTTGCCTTCCTCTGGATCAACACAGGAGGATAGACAGGCTGGACTAGATGGACATTGTCTTCATTCAGCCTTATATACTATATTACTATGTTACTATGTTACTATGTTACTATGCAGCCCACAGATGTTGAATGATCATAATCGGCGGTGTCTGACGAGAATTGTCCATGCAAACAGACAAATGACTCTGGTAGTATTTCACATGCACATTTCGTGCAGAAGAACCTGTGAAAAGAGTTAAACTGAAGCACTTTTCCAGTCACGGACACAACATACAACATATGAAAGTCATTATACTTAAAGGCAATTTTAAGTCCCAACGTCACAGAAGAATTTGGAAATAAATTTATAACCACCTTTGATACTGTCAGAAATGGTATGAAACTTGGAGGGGGGTTTCTACATCAGTGGAGATTGTGGTTATTATTTTTCACTGATGAGGGGCAAACACCCCACAACAGCTGTCTGTGTAAGGGTTTTCTGCCTTGGTTTCCCTTTTCTCAACAACTGCTTTGCAGACCTGTTTGAAAGCTGTACATTGAGTTGAAGGAATGCTGCCATCCAATAGGTGGCGCTGCAGAGGTATTGTTCTATTTTGAGATGTAAAGGCTAGAGATGAGCAAACGTACTCGTCCGAGCTTGATACTCGTTCGAGTATTAGCGTGTTCGAGATGCTCGTTACTCGAGACGAGTACCACGCGATGTTCGAGTTACTTTCACTTTCATCTCTGAGACGTTAGCGCAATTTTCTGGCCAATAGAAAGACAGGGAAGGCATTACAACTTCCCCCTGCGACGTTCAAGCCCTATACCACCCCCCTGCAGTGAGTGGCTGGCGAGATCAGGTGTCACCCAAGTATAAAAATCGGCCCCTCACGCGGCTCGCCACAGATGCATTCTGACAGAGATCAGGGACAGTGCTGCTGCTATAGGGAGAGCGTTAGGAGTGATTTTAGGCTTCAAGAACCCCAACGGTCCTTCTTAGGGCCACATCTGACCGTGTGCAGTACTGTTGAGGCTGCTTTTAGCAGTGTTGCACAATTTTTTTTTTGTATATCGGGCGTGCAGAGCATTGCGTCCGCAGTCTGCAGTCATTGTACAGAGTATAGGGCCAGTACTGGTGAGGCAGGGAAAGAGATATTCAGGCTATATAGGCAGTGGGCTTTTTCAAAAAAATTGGGGAAACATACTATATTTGGGCTGCCTGTGACCGTCTTCAGTTTACTGCGTGTCTGCTGGGGGTAGTAGTCCTAATTAATACGCAGCTAAGCGTTACAGCAGGCTTGCGCAAAATTATTTCCTGGATCTGCTGTCTCTGTTACATCAGCGCCGTCATCCCATCAGAGGGAAACAGTATACATAATATTATACGCTGCCTACAGTATCTATCTGCTGGGGGTAGTAGTCCTAATTAATACGCAGCTAAGCGTTACAGCAGGCTTGCGCAAAATTGTTTCCTGGATCTGCTGTCTCTGTTACATGATCGCCGTCATCCCGCCAGAGGGAAAGAGTATACATAATATTATACGCTGCCTACAGTATCTATCTGCTGGGGGTAGTAGTCATAATTAATACGCAGCTAAGCGTTACAGCAGGCTTGCGCAAAATTGTTTCCTGGATCTGCTGTCTCTGTTACATCAGCGCCGTCATCCCGCCAGAGGGAAACAGAATACATAATATTATACGCTGCCTACAGTATCTGTCTGCTGTATCAGCTCAGCATTTTAAAAAAATAGAAGCAAAATACTTAAGGCCTACTACTGGCCTTTGGCCACTTGACTGCTTCTGCGCTGTGAATTCCACTAGCTCAGTCATACGCACCTACGTCTCACTACAGACGTGCGCAAAATTGTTTCCTGGCTCTGCTGTGCGTTCCGTAAGGGAAGTCAGCCTCCAACCACAGGCCAATAAGCGGCACATTTAATTACAGCGTTCTGTTTCTGCACTACTGGTAATACAGCATGCTGAGGGGTAGGGGTAGGCCTAGAGGACGTGGACGTGGGCGAGGACGCGGAGGCCCAAGTCAGGGTGTGGGCACAGGCCGAGCTCCTGATCCAGGTGTATCACAGCCGACTGCTGCGGGATTAGGAGAGAGGCACGTTTCTGGCGTCCCCACATTCATCTCACAATTAATGGGTCCATGCGGTAGACCTTTATTAGAAAATGAGCAGTGTGAGCAGGTCCTGTCGTGGATGGCAGAAAGTGCATCCAGCAATCTAGCGACCACCCAGAATTCTGCGCCGTCCACTGCTGCAACTCTGAATCCTCTGGCTGCTGCTCCTCCTTCCTCCCAGCCTCCTCACTCCATTACAATGACACATTCTGAGGAGCAGGCAGACTCCCAGGAACTGTTCTCGGGCCCCTGCCCAGAATGGGCAGCAATGGTTCCGAATCCTCTACCACTGGAGGAGTTTGTCATGACCGACGCCCAACCTTTGGAAAGTTCCCGGGGTCCGGGTGATGAGGCTGGGGACTTGCGGCAACTGTCTCAAGAGCTTTCAGTGGATGAGGAGGACAATGACGATGAGACACAGTTGTCTATCACTCAGGTAGTAGTAATTGGAGTAAGTCCGAGGGAGGAGCGCACAGAGGATTCGGAGGAAGAGCAGCAGGACGATGAGGTGACTGACCCCACCTGGTTTGCTATGCCTACTGAGGACAGGTCTTCAGAGGGGGAGGCAAGTGCAGCAGCAGGGCAGGTTGGAAGAGGCAGTGTGGTGGCCAGGGGTGGAGGCAGGGCCAGACCGAATAATCCACCAACTGTTTCCCAAAGCGCCCCCTCGCGCCATGCCACCCTGCAGAGGCCGAGGTGCTCAAAGGTCTGGCAGTATTTCACTGAGAATGCAGACGACCGACGAACAGTGGTGTGCAACCTTTGTCGCGTCAAGATCAGCCGGGGAGCCACCACCACCAGCCTCACCACCACCAGCATGCGCAGACATATGATGGCTAAGCACCCCACAAGGTGGGACGAAGGCCGTTCACCGCCTCCGGTTTGCACCGCTGCCTCTCCCCCTGTGCCCCAACCTGCCACTGAGATCCAACCCCCCGCTCAGGACACAGGCACTATCGTCTCCTGGCCTGCACCCATACCCTCACCTCCGCTGTGCTCGGCCCCATCCACCAATGTCTCTCAGCGCAGCGTCCAGCCGTCGCTAGCGCAAGTGTTGGAGCGCAAGCGCAAGTACGCCGCCACGCACCCGCACGCTCAAGCGTTAAACGTGTACATAGCCAAATTTATCAGCCTGGAGATGCTGCCGTATAGGGTTGTGGAAACAGAGGCTTTCAAAGGTATGATGGCGGCGGCGGCCCGGCGCTACTCAGTTCCCAGTTGCCACTACTTTTCCCGATGTGCCGTCCCAGCCCTGCACGACCACGTCTCCCGCAACATTGTACGCGCCCTCACCAACGCGGTTACTGCCAAGGTCCACTTAACAACAGACACGTGGACAAGCACAGGCGGGCAGGGCCACTATATCTCCCTGACGGCACATTGGGTGAATTTAGTGGAGGCTGGGACAGAGTCAGAGCCTGGGACAGCTCACGTCCTACCCACCCCCAGAATTGCGGGCCCCAGCTCGGTGGTGGTATCTGCGGCGGTGTATGCTTCCTCCACTAAACCACCCTCCTCCTCCGCAACCTCTGTCTCGCAATCAAGATGTGTCAGCAGCAGCACGTTGCCAGCAGTCGGTGTCGCGTGGCGTGGCAGCACAGCGGTGGCCAAGCGTCAGCAGGCCGTGCTGAAACTACTCAGCTTAGGAGAGAAGAGGCACATGGCCCACGAACTGCTGCAGGGTCTGACAGAGCAGACCGACCGCTGGCTTGCGCCGCTGAGCCTCCAACCGGGCATGGTCGTGTGTGACAACGGCCGTAACCTGGTGGCGGCTCTGCAGCTCGGCAGCCTCACGCACGTGCCATGCCTGGCCCAAGTCTTTAATTTGGTGGTTCAGCGCTTTCTGAAAAGCTACCCATGCTTGTCAGACCTGCTCGGAAAGGTGCGCCAGCTCTGCGCACATTTCCGCAAATCCCACACGGACGCTGCCACCCTGCGCACCATGCAACATCGGTTTCATCTGCCAGTGCACCGACTGCTGTGTGACGTGCCCACACGGTAGAACTTTACGCTCCACATGTTGGCCAGGCTCTATGAGCAGCGTAGAGCTATAGTGGAATACCAACTCCAACATGGGCGGCGTAGTGGGAGTCAGCCTCCTTAATTCTTTACAGAAGAGTGGGCCTGGTTGGCAGACATCTGCCAGGTCCTTGGAAACTTTGAGGAGTCTACCCAGATGGTGAGCGGGGATGCTGCAATCATTAGCGTCACCATTCCTCTGCTATGCCTCTTGAGAAGTTCCCTGCAAAGCATAAAGGCAGACGCTTTGCACTCGGAAACAGAGGCGGGGGAAGACAGTATGTCGCTGGATAGTCAGAGCACCCTCCTGTCTATATGTCAGCGCGTTGAGGAGGAGGAGGAGGAGCATGAGGAGGATGAGGAGGAGGGGGAAGAGACAGCTTGGCCCACTGCTGAGGGTACCCATGCTGCTTGCCTGTCATCTTTTCAGCGTGTATGGCCTGAGGAGGAGGAGGAGGATCCTGAAAGTGATCTTCCAAGTGAGGACAGCCATGTGTTGCATACAGGTACCCTGGCACACATGGCTGACTTCATGTTAGGATGCCTTTCTCGTGACCCTCGCGTTACACGCATTCTGGCCACTACGGATTACTGGGTGTACACACTGCTCGACCCACGGTATAAGGAGAACCTTTCCACTCTCATACCCGAAGAGCAAAGGGGTTCGAGAGTGATGCTATACCACAGTACCCTGGCGGACAAACTGATGGTAAACTTCCCATCCGACAGCGCTAGTGGCCGAAGGCGCAGTTCCGAGGGCCAGGTAGCAGGGGAGGCGCAGAGATCAGGCAGCATGTACAGCACAGGCAGGGGAACACTCTCTAAGGCCTTTAACAGCTTTCTGGCTCCCCAGCAAGACTGTGTCACCGCTCCCCAGTCAAGGCTGAGTCAGCTGGAGCACTGTAAAAGGATGGTGAGGGAGTACGTAGCCGATCGCACGACCGTCCTCTGTGATGCCTCTGCCCCCTACAACTACTGGGTGTCGAAGCTGGACACGTGGCCTGAACTCGCGCTGTATGCCCTGGAGGTGCTTGCTTGTCCTGCAGCTAGCGTCTTGTCAGAGAGGGTGTTTAGTGCAGCTGGGGGAATCATCACAGATAAGCGTACCCGCCTGTCAACCGACAGTGCCGACAGGCTTACACTCATCAAGATGAACAAAGCCTGGATTTCCCCAGACTTCTCTTCTCCACCAGCGGACAGCAGCGATACCTAAACAATGCGTAGGCTGCACCCGCGGATGGAAGCATCGTTCTCTATCACCATCAAAAACGTGGACCTTTTAGCTTCATCAATCTGTGTATAATATTCCTCCTCCTCCTCCTGCTCCTCCTCCTGAAACCTGACGTAATCACGCCGGGCAATTTTTCTTAGGCCCACAAGGCTCAGTCATATAATTTTTGTAAACAATTTTTATACCTTTCAATGCTCATTAAAGCGTTGAAACTTGCACCTGAACCAATTTTTATTTTAACTGGGCTGCCTCCAGGCCTAGTTACAAATTAAGCCACATTAACCAAAGCGATTAATGGGTTTCACCTGCCCTCTTGGTTGGGCATGGGCAATTTTTCTGACGTACATTAGTACTGTTGGTACACCAATTTTTTGGGGCCCTCGCCTACAGTGTAATCCAATTAATTTTTTGCCCACCTGCATTAAAGCTGACGTTACATCAGCTGTGCTGGGCACTGCAATGGGATATATTTATGTACTGCCGGTGGCTTCCTGGCACCCACCCATGCTGTCGGTCCACACGGAGTTGTAACTGCATGTGTCCACTTCTAAAGAACCCCAGTCTGACTGGGGCATGCAGTGTGGGCCGAAGCCCACCTGCATTTAATTGGACGTTACCTCAGCTGTGATGGGCAATGCAATGGGATATATTTATGTACCGCCGGTGGCTTCCTGGCACCCACCTATGCTGTCGGTCCACAGCGAGTTGTAACTGCATGTGTCCACTTCTAAAGAACCCCAGTCTGACTGGGGCATGCAGTGTGGGCCGAAGCCCACCTGCATTTAATCGGACGTTACCTCAGCTGTGATGGGCACTGCAATGGGATACATTTATGTACAGCCGGTGGGTTCCAGGGAGCCACCCATGCTGTGGGTGCACACAGAATTCCCATTGCGGAGTTGTACCTGCCTGTGACTATTTATAAAAAACCGCGGTCTGACTGGGGCATGCAGACACCTTGACAGAATGAATAGTGTGTGGCACATAGGTTCCCCATTGCTATGCCCACGTGTGCAGCTCCTGATGGCGGTGGCACAGGATTATATTTCTCATCGCTTCTGTACAGCATTGTGGGCTATCGCCCCACCCCTTTTAAAGAGGGTCGCTGCCTAGCCGTTCCAACCCTCTGCAGTGTGTGCCTGCGGTTCCTCCTCATGGCAGACGCACTTATAAATAGACATGAGGGTGGTGTGGCATGAGTGCAGCTGAAGGCTGCGCAGGGACACTTTGGTGTGCGCTGTGGACACTGCGTCGTGCAGGGGGGGGGGGGGTGTTGGGCAGCATGTAACCCAGGAGAAGTGGCAGCGGAGTGTCATGCAGGCAGTGATTGTGCTTTGTTGGAGGTAGTGTCGTGCTTAGCTAAGGTATGCATTGCTAATGAGGGCTTTTCAGAAGTAAAAGTTGTTGGGAGGGGGGGGCCCACTCTTGCCGCTATTGTGGCTTAATAGTGGGATCTGGGAACTTGAGATGCAGCCCAACATGTAGCCCCTTGCCTGCCCTATCCGTTGCTGTGTCGTTCCCATCGCTTTCTTGAATTGTCCAGATTTTCACAAATGGAAACCTTAGCGAGCATCAGCGATATATAAAAATGCTCGAGTCGCCCATTGACTTCAATGGGGTTCGTTACTCGAAACGAACCCTCGAGCATCGCGAAAATTTCATCCCGAGTAACGAGCACCCGAGCATTTTGGTGCTCGCTCATCTCTAGTAAAGGCCCATTTACACAGGACAAGTGTTGGGCAAACGATGCCTGACACTCGTCCCCATGTCTCCGCGCTCCCAGCAGAGCCGGCTGGTTCATGGAGCGGCCAGCAGGGGAACGTTTGTCCAATACGGGTCCTGTGTAAATAGGCATTAAGAAATCCAGAACTGAGGTAACAGACTGACCTATAAACTTTCACATTCCTTGTCACTGGACTAATTATTTACTGTTATTCCCAATTCCTCCCTGGTATTTATCTAGGTGCTATTAATGACAACATCTATGCCCTTTTATCCTGTCTGCGTTGTTTATCCAAGTGCAAATTAAGTTCACCATGTCTGTGCCCTCCCATGCAATCATGTGTATATGTTTTTACATAAATGAATCTTTTGATCTGTTCTATTATGTCTGAGGAAGGACCAAGAGTAGCTACGAAAGCTCGCTATATCATCTGTGGTTTTCTGCAAACTAATAAGTAAGCTGAAAAGTTACATAAAGTTAAACAGTAAACAAAGAAAAATAGAAGACATAAAGAAAGCATGGGGTAGAAGATGGTACTTCAAGTGCCTCCCACAGAAGCAATTGCTTGACGTTCTGCAAGAGGAGAGGCAAGCCCTCTACGATTCCTTAGATGTAATTCTGCCCATACGTTACATTCGCAGCACAAAGAACAAATTGTAGACTGGATGACACAGCATATCTCAAGTACCATGATCCCCTCTTCCTCACAGTCACAAGCACACAGCAATCAGTCTGCACCAATCGGCAATGAGCTTCCCCCCTTTACTTCAACCCATCCCAAATCACCTGCACAATTAAACAGTCCACATGGATCAGTCTTAAGGTCCATTTAAGGCCCATTTACATGGAGCGATGATCGCTCAAAGATTGCTCAAACGACAGTTTGAGAGACAGCTTTGGGCGATAATTTTGCATAAACTATTAAGTAGCTTCTCAGCTACTTAAGAGCAATTAAGTGTGCAAATGAAGCCTTAACTGAAGGCAGTTAATAGCCCAAGGGCTCTTATCAGCTTTCAGTTCTTTTGTTCTCCAGCAGGAAACAATGCTATCAGCACTATCAGTGGAGAACTGCTGATAAGGCTGAACAACAATTTTTAGGTTGGACTGAATTTAACAATCAGTTAGCAGTGCACAAAAAGTGAACGATGGCTGTGCATTTAGACGCAACAATTATCGCTCAAATGATCGCTTTTTAGCGATTTTTGAGCGATCATCGCTCCGTGTAAATGGTCGTTTATAGACATAGATATCTTTAAAAAGATTGAAAGATCAGCGATCGTTTTGCATAAAGTACTAATAGGCACTAATTGCTATTAGTACTTATCAGCTTCATTTGCATGCAAATGGGCTTCTGGGAGCTGTTACAGAACTCAGCAGGAGGTCTAAGCTTTGTAATTAGCTGTATTGTTCGGCCACAGCCTCCCCTTAGAGAATTCAGCACCGTGGACAGCAGACACAGTGTGCCATCCTGCTAATCAGCTGTTCTGCCAGCCAGAGTGAGAACAGCTGTAACAGTGTTATTAGCTGTAATCAGATCTCCGCTGGCATAACACAGTGTGTGGTCCTGCTTATCAGCTGTTCTGCTGAACAAGGCTGGGTTCATACAGGGCGGATTTGCTGTGGAAATTCCGTCCGGAATTTCGCCGACGCAAATCCGCCTGCAGCCGCTAATCCCAGGATTGGTCAGCCATGTGGACGATATTTCTCAGAAATCTCGTCCACACAGGGCAGCTAATCTGTCATGGCAAAGCTGGCAGAAGCCGGCGTTGCGGCGCAGATTCGCTGTCCGCAGCATGATCATTTTTTTTTTCCATTGCTGCCTCGCTCTCCTCTATTGGAGCACTGGCCGCAGCAGAAAATCGTGCGGCCAAGGCGCTTCAAAACCCGCGGCTAAGCGCTGCGGGTTTTGAAGCAGCGCTTTCCCGGCGGAAATCACACGTTTTTTTGCTGTGGCCTAACCGCGAGATTTCCGCCAGGATTCCGGCATGTGAGAACTCAGCCCAAGGGTTTTCAAGCAGAACTACAAACCATTGTTCGGCAGAAAACTGAAAGATGGACACATTTAGACACAAAGATTATCGCTCAAAAGACAGCTTTTGAGCAAATTTTGAGCGATAATAATCGTGTCTAAATGGGGCTTAAGCAGCTACTTGATCATTTATTGTCATGGATGTCAATGCGGCAGAGGGAGAAGAATAAGACCTTGAATGCACTGATGTCCTGTTTTTCCTCCATGAGGGTGGGTCGGTGCGTTTGGCCAACCCTCCACAAGCAATGTGTACTGAGAGGGATGTGGAAAAGGAGTTGACAGCTCCCAGTGCTCACTGTAACATAGAGTCCACTCAGGAGGAGAAGGACAGTGAAGAGGAAGAGGAGGTGGAAGATCATGAGGTACTTGACCCAACAAGGACAGGCAGGGAGAGTCATGATTGCAGCTCACCGGGGAAAGAAAAATAGTTAGACATTGTGGACCAACACCCTGCTAAGACGGAGTGGAGTGCTGCAGAAAAACATAAGGGCTGTATCATCACCATCAGCTACCATTAGTCATAGCAGCACCAACAGCAAGTCAACAGCTAGGTCTGCTAACTGGTCTTTTGCAGTCTGGGCATTCTTTGAAAGCACAGATGATGACACAAAAGTGGTTATCTGTAAGATCTGCAGTAAGCGTTTAAAATGCGACAAAAATGTAAACAACCTCAAAACAGCATGTATGAACAGCTACATGAACTCCCACCACTCACTGCCTTGGAAAGCCCACCTGGTCAGGAGGGCAAAGAGTCGGTTTCATTCTGCTCCCTCTTCTGCTGCTCCAGTTGCCTCTTCCTCCCTGTGTATGCAGTAGCCTCTGAGCATAGAGAGGCAGTTTACTGTAGGGGAAGTAGCATGTGTACTTTGCTCCTCTCCTCCGCAATTAATGATCAGGCTTGTAGGCTTCAGAGCCATGAGTGGGAAACAGCAGATGTTGAGCCACCACCTTCACTGACATTGACATCTACCCCATATTTCAGCATGTCCCAGGTCAGCAGCCAACCTCCGATCCTCCAGCTATGGGAGCATAAAAATATCACTCCAATCATCCACGATCACAGAGCCTGAATGCAAGCATTGCACAGCTGCTTGCAATAGAAATGCTGCCCTACAGGCGTTCACACACAAACGCCTTCCGCAATGTGTTGCTCTGTGCTAACCCACAGTACGAGATGGTCAGCCACCATTTCTTTGTCCAAAAGGCTGTCCTTGCCCTGCCACATGAGTGATAGTTTGTTCTTTTCTTGGCAAAACACTATTGTCATGTTGACAGGTTCACATCTGCATTGCACTGCAAGGCCTCAGTTCAGCCTTCAGTGTCATTTTTTGCTGGGTGCAGTTAGTGTAACGTAAGCGCTCTCTGCCTCCAAGTGCACGTTTTAAAAGCAATAATATTTTTCTCCGCTCTGTGTTACCAGACAGCTGCCGGCGCAGTGTACGGTGCCAGACAGCCATAGAGGGAGAGTCCAATACACGCTCCATTGCCTGCATTGCATTGGAAAAAAACTAATTTTAAAAAAGGACTTCTGTTTTACGTCTGCTTGTAACCCAGTGTGCACATTACTGCGTGGCCTGTGGGACTGGAGGTGAATCTCAACTGCATAGTGCACTGCTAGTCCTGCTTGCATCCTTCCTTATAATTTATCTCTGGCTTCATTTAGCGTTATATTACCGCTGGCAGCCAGCAACTGCGCGGCAATAATTCACAAACATTTTTACACCGCTCTGTCTCTGCTCGATTCTTAATGCAGCATGCTGAGTGGCAGGGGTACGGGGCAGAGGACGTGGACGCGGTCGAGGACGCGGAGTCCCAAGTGAGGGTGTGGGCATAGGCTGAGTTCCTGGTCCAGGTGAATCGCAGCCGGCTGCTGCGGGAGTAGAAGAGAGGACAGTTTCTGGGGTCCCCAGCTTCATATCGCAATTGTTGGGTCCACGTTGTAGACCTTTATTAAAAACCGAGCACTGTGAGCAGGTCCTGTCGTGGATGGCAGAAAGTGCATCCAGCAATCTATCGACCACCCAGTCTTCTACGCCGTCCACTGCTGGAACTCTGAATCCTCTGGCTGCTGCTCCTCCTTCCTCTCAGCCTCCTCACTCCATGAAAATGACACATTCTGAGGAGCAGGCAGACTCCCAGGAACTGTTCTCGGGCCCCTGCCCAGATTGGGCAGCAATGGTTCCTCTCCCACCGGAGGAGTTTGTCGTGACCGATGCCCAACCTTTGGAAAGTTCCCGGGGTCCGGGGGATGAGGCTGGGGACTTCTGGCAACTGTTTCAAGAGCTTTCAGTGGGTGAGGAGGACGATGACGATGAGACACAGTTGTCTATCAGTGAGGTAGTAGTAAGGGCAGTAAGTCCGAGGGAGGAGCGCACAGAGGATTCAGAGGAAGAGCCGCTGGACGATGAGGTGACTGACCCCACCTGGTGTGATAAGCCAACTGAGGACCGGTCTTCAGAGGGGGAGGCAATTGTAGCCACAGGACAGGTTCGAAGAGGCAGTGCGGTGGCCAGGGGTAGAGGCAGGGCACGAGTGAATAATCCACCAACTGTTTCCCAAAGCACCCCCTCGCGCCAAGCCACCGTGCAGAGGCCAAGGTGCTCTAAGGTGTGGCAGTTTTTCACGGAGACACTGGACGACTGACGAACAGTGGTGTGCAACCTTTGTCACGCCAAGATCAGCCGGGGAGCCACCACCCCCAGCCTCACCACCATAAGCATGCGCAGGCATATGATGGCCAAGCACCCCACAAGGTGGGACGAAGGCCGTTCACCGCCTCCAGCTTGCGCCACTGCCTCTCCCCCTGGGCCCCAACCTGCCACTGAGATCCAACCACCCTCTCAGGACACAGGCACGACCGTCTCCTGGCCTGGACCCACACCCTCACCTCCGCTGTCCTCGGCCCCATCCAGCAATGTCTCTCAACGCAGCGTCCAGCTGTCGCTAAGAGAATCGTTGGAGCGAAAGCGCAAATACGCCACCACGCACCTGCACGCTCAAGCTTTAAATGTCCACATAGTCAAATTGATCAGCCTGGAGATGCGGCCGTACAGGCTGGTGGAAACTAAGGCGTTCAAAAACATGATGGCGGTGGCAGCCCCGCGCTACTCAGTCCCCAGTCGCCACTATTTTTCACGATGTGCCGTCCCAGCCCTGCACGACCATGTCTCACGCAACATCGTACGCGCCCTCACCAACGCGGTTACTGCCAAGGTCCACTTAACAACGGACACGTGGACAAGCACAGGCAGGGCCTCTATATCTCCCTGACGGCACATTGGGTGAATTTATTGGAGGCTGGAACCGAGTCAGAGCCTGGGACCGCTCATGTACTACCCACCCCCAGAATTGCGGGCCCCAGATCGGTGCTGGTATCTGCTGGTATCTGCGGCGGTGTATGCCACCTCCATTAAACCTTCCTTCTCCTCCTCCAACACAACCTCTTCCTCTCAATCAAGACTTGTCAGCAGCAGCACGTCGCCAGCAGTCGGTGTCGCACCTCGCGGCAGCACAGCGGTGGGCAAGCATCGGCAGGCCGTGCTGAAGCTACTCAGCTTAGGAGAGAAGAGGCACATGGCCCACGAACTGTTGCACGGTCTGACAGAGCAGACCGACCGCTGGCTTTAGCCACTCAGCCTCCAACCGGGCATGGTCGTGTGTGACAACGGTCGTAAACTGGTGGCAGCTCTGCAGCTCGGCAGCCTCACGCACATGCCATGTCTGGCCCACTTCTTTAATTTGGTGGTTCAGCGGTTTCTGAAAGGCTACCCACACTTGTCAGACCTCCTCGGCAAGGTGCGTTGGGTCAGCGCACATTTCCGCAAGTCCAACACGGACACTGCCACCCTGCGCACCCTGCAACATCGGTTTAATCTGCCAGTGCACCGACTGCTTTGCGACGTGCCCACACAGTGGAACTCTACGCTCCACATGTTGTCCCGGCTGTATGAGCAGCGTAGAGCTATAGTGGAATACCAACTGCAACATGGGCGCGCGAAGTGGGAGTCAGCCTCCTCAATTCTTTACAGAGTAGTGGGCCTGGATGGCAGATATCTGCCAGGTCCGTGGCAACTTTTGGAGTCCACCCTGATGGTGAGCAGCGATGCTGCAATCATTAGCATCACCATTCCCCTGCTATGCCTCTTGAAAAGTTCCCTGCAAAGCATAAAGGCTGATGCTTTGCGGGCGGAAATGGAGGCGGGGGAAGACAGTATGTCGCTGGATAGTCAGAGCACCCTCATGTCTATATCAGCGCGTGGAGGAGGGGGAGGAGCCTGAGGAGGAAGAGACAGCTGGGCCCACTGCAGAGGTTGCCCATGCAGCTTGCTTCTCATCCATCCAGCGTGTATGGCCTGAGGAGGATACTCAAAGTGATCGTCCTAGTGAGGACAGCCATATGTTGCGTCCAGGTACCCTGGCACACATGGCTGACTTTATGTTCGCACGCATTCTGGCCACTATGGATTGCTGGATGTACACCCTTCTCGAACCACGATATAAGGAGAACCTTTCCACTCTCATTCCTGAAGAGGAAAGGGGTTTGAGAGTGATGCAATACCACAGGGCCCTGGTGGACAAACTGATGGTAAACTCCCCATCTGACAGCGCTAGTGGCCGAAGGCGCAGTTCCGAGGGTCAGGTAGCAGGGGAGGCGCGGAGATCAGGCAGCATGTACAGCGCAGGCAGGGGAGCACTCTCCAAGGCCCTTGCTAGCTTTATGGCTCCCCAGCAGGACTGTCTCAGACCTCCCCAGTCTAGGCTAAGTCGGAGGGAGCACTATAAGAAGATGGTGAGGGAGTACGCAGCCGATCGTACCACCGTCCTCCGTGACGCCTCTGCTCCGTACAACTACTGGGTGTCAAAGCTGGACACGTGGCCCGAACTCGCGCTGTATGTTCTGGAGGTTTTGGCATGCCCTGCGGCTAGCGTCTTGTCAGAGAGGGTGTTTAGTGCAGCTGGGGGAATCATAACGGACAAGCGTAACCCGCCTGTCAACTGACAGCGCCGACAGGCTTACAATCATAAAGATGAACAAAGCCTGGATTTCCCCAGACTTCTGTTCTCCACCAGCGGACAGCAGCGCTACCTAAAGAACTTTGTCAATCTGTGTATGGTATTCGTCCTCCTCCTCCGGCTCCTCCTCCTGAAACCTCTCGTAATCACCGCGAATGGGCAATTTTTCTGTGGGCCAAAAGGCTCATATAATTTTTCTAAATAATATTTATCTGTTTCAATTCTCATTAAAGCATTGAAACTTCCACCTGAACCAATTGTTTTTTAGACTGGGCTGCCTCCAGGCCTAGTTAAAAATTAAGCTACAGTACGCTAAGCGATTAATGAGTTTCACCTGCCCTCTGGGTTGGGGATGGGCAATTTTTCTGGGGTACATTTGTACTGTCGGTACAACAATTTTTCAGGCCCTCGCCTACAATGTAATCCAAGTAATTTTTATGGGCTTCGCCTGCACCCATGGTACACCACTGTGTCTGGGGTTGGCCTACACATTTGCTACAGAAATGTAACTCTGTTCTGCCTACCTATACTTCTGCCACAGTAATGCTACAGGGGTCTGACTATACTTCAGCAACAGAAATGTTACTTCGGTCTGCCGATACTTCTGCTCCTGAAATATTACCTTGGTTGGTGTATACTGTTACTACTGTAATGTTACTAATACTGGGCTCTGCCCATACTGCTTCAACGGAAATGTTACTGGGGCCGGTCTATACTGCTATAACAGAAATGTAACTAATAGTGGGCTTTGCCCATACTGCTTCTACGTTACTGTTGCTGGGGCCTGTCTATACTGCTACTACTGAAATCTTACCAATACTATGCTCTCCCTACACTGCTGCCAGGGAAATGTGAATCTGCTGCTTTGCCCATACTGCTTCTACGTTACTGTTACTGGGGTCTGTCTATACTGATACTACTGAAATGTTACTGGGGTCTGTGTATACTGCTGCAAATGAAATGTTAGTGGGGTCTGTCCTCACTGCTGCCAATGAAATGTTACAGGGGTTTGTGCATACTCTTACCGCTGAAATGTTACTAATTCTCGGCTCTGCCTATACTGCAATTGGATATATTTATGTACCGCTGGTGGGTTCCAGGGAGCCACCGATGCTGTCGGTCCACACGGACTTCACATTAGTGAGTTGTACCTGCCTGTGTCTATGTATTAAAAACCCCGGTCTGACTGGGGAATGCAGTGTGGGCCGAAGCCCACCTGCATTAAATCTGACGTTACCTCAACTGTGCTGGGCACTGCAATGGGATATATTTATGTACCGCCGGTGGGTTCCAGGGAGCCTCCTATGCTGTCGGTCCACAGGGACTTCACATAGGGGATTTGTACCTGCCTGTGTCTATGTATTAAAAACACCGGTCAAGTTGGGCATGCAGTGTGGTCCGAAGCCCACCTGCATTTAATCTGACGTTACCTCAGCTGTGCTGGGCAATGCAATGGGATTTATTTATGTACCGCCGGTGGCTTCCTGGGACCCTCCCATGCTGTCGGTCCACACGGACTTCACAATAGGGAGTTGTACCTGCCTGTGTCTACTTATAAAAAACCCCAGTTTGACTGGGGCATGCAGTGTGGGCCGAAGCCCACCTGCATTTAATCTGACGTTAGCTCTGCTGTCCAGGGCACTGCAATGGGATATATTTATGTACCGCCGGTGGGTTCCAGGTAGCCACCCATGCTGTGGGTGCACACATAATTCCCATTGCGGAGTTGTACCTGCCTGTGACTATTTATAAGACACCCCAGTCTGTATGGGGCATGCAGTGTGGGCCAAAGCCCACCTGTATTTAATTTGACATTAGCTCTACTATCCGGGGCACTGCATTGGGACAAACTACAGGAGCAATACAGCGCTGATGAGACGTGCACAGCTATGCTAGCATTGGAGTCTGCTGTAGGCCCGCGATTGCTGAGGGTTTGTGCAGAGGCCTATGTCCTTGGTGCAGTGAAACTCCGCTTCCTGCCTAGGATTGCTGAACCTGTGGGCCGAGGCCTATGTCGTGGGCGCAGTGCAAGTCTGCCATGTTTAGCCGCTCAGATCAATTTTTTGTTCATGTCTTGGGTTTCCTAGGACCCCCCTATGCTGTTGGTGCAAACTTAGTTCCCATCGCGGTATTTGACCTGTCTGGCACAAAGACACTGACTGACTTGGGTAGGGGGCAGAGCGCTGACAGCTTTCCCCTTGCAGTGTGGATTGAGCTATGTGACACCTTGACAGAATGAATACTGTGTGGCACATGGATTCCCCATTGCTATGCCCACGTTTGCAGCTCCTGACGGAGGTGGCACAGGATTGGATGTCTCATTGCTTCTGTACAGCATTGTGGGCTATCACCCCGCCCCTTTTAAAGAGGGTCGCTGCCTGGCCCTGCCAACCATCTGCAGTGTGTGCCTCCGGTTCCTCATGGCTGACGCACTTATAAATAGACATGAGGATGGTGTGGCTGTGAGGCCAGCGTGTGGCATGAGGGCAGCTGAGGGCTGCGCAGGGACACTTTGGTGTGCGCTGTGGACACTGGGTCGGGTGGGGGGGGGGTTGGGCAGCATGTAACCCAGGAGAAGAGGCAGGGGTATGTCCCGCAGGCAGTGCTTGTGCTTAGTTGTTGGTAGTGTGGTGCTTAGCTATGGTGTGCCTTGCTAATGAGGGTTTGTCCAAAGTAAAAATTGGGGGGGGGGGCACTCTTGCCGCTATTGTGGCTGAATAATGGGACCTGGGAACCTGAAATCCAGCCCAGCATGTTTCCCCCCGCCTGCCCTATCCGTTTCTGTGTCGTTTCCAGCACTTTCTTGGGTTTTGCAGATTTTCACCAATGAAAACCTTCGAGAGCATCATCGATATACAAAAATGCTCGAGTCGCCCATTGACTTCAATGGGGTTCGTTACTCAAAACGAACCCTCGAGCATCGCGGAAAGTTCGACTCGAGCAACAAGCACCCGAGCATTTTGATGCTCGCTCATCTCTACCTACTACAGTTTTTTTTCACTGCAAAATTTGCAGCATTTTTTTTTTTTCTGCAGGGGTCTATGGGACTTGTAATGTTAAAATCGCGATCGTGCAAAATCGCAATTTACCGCAAAATCGCAATTTTGTGCAATCGCGATTTTAACATTACAAGTCCCATTGACCCCTGCACGAAAAAAAAAACGCTGCAAATTTCGCAGTGAAAAAAACTGTAGTGGGTAGTCACTAGAGATGAGCGAGCGTACTCGGATAAGCACTACTCGCTCGAGTAATTTGCTTTATCCGAGTATCGCTGTGCTCGTGCCTGAAGATTCGGGTGCCGCTGCGGCTGACAGGTGAGTCGCAGCGGGGAGCAGGGGAGAGCGGGCGGGAGAGAGGGAGAGAAAGATCTTACCTCCGTTCCTCCCCGCTCTCCCCTGCAGCTCCCCGCTCTATGCCAGCACCCGAATCTTCAGACCCGAGCACAGCGATACTCGGATAAAGCCAATTACTCGAGCGAGTAGTGCTTTTCCGAGTATGCTCGCTCGTCCCTAGTAGTCACCCTAAGGGCTCGGTCAGGCGAGCATTGTTTACACACCACAAAGCAATGTTTAAACTATGCTGCTGACATACAGGGATTATGCGCGTGAATGGGGCTGCCCCTAGCTGCGAGGACCAGCCCATTCACACATCCGTGGTGCAGGCAGCCTGCTTCCACGGCACCTATAGGAGCCTATTGAAAGCAGACTGCACAGCGCCCACCATGAAGCTGACATGCGAGTCGGCACTCGCATGTCCTAACTTTGTTAGAATTACAGATCCTGCGCTTCTACAAAGCATCCATGTGAGCACTTCCATAGCAACCTATCGGTTGCTATAGAAGTGCTGTTCTTGCACTGTTGTAGCAGTGCGAGAACCACACTCATCTGACCTTGGCCTAATGTAATGAGAGACTTATATAGACCATTCTATTGACCAAAGTTACAATGTGACCAAGGATCCCACGTTTTCCTAAAAATATTGCGAGTTCTTTTGGCCCAACTGGCGAGTTCTTCAAATCTGTGGTTCAATGATGGTGATGCAGGTTGAATTCATATAAGTGGGATCAGGGATTTCGCTGCAGCAATCAGATGTGTAATTAGATTTGTCTTTGAAGAAATATAGTCACTTGAAGGTTTTGACAACTTTTTCTTGAGGGTTAAGTTGAAGGAGACATCAATGATGCGCCTAATGACCTGTTCAATCTGCTGCCAAAAGGGGAGAAGTACAGGATACCACCATCAAATATGAACAAATGAACCCACCTGGCTTCCACAGCACATTGAGGGGGATCGACCCCCGATCGCCCTCCATACAATCTTGAACTTTCATGACTTAATGTACATCCTGGAGCGTTAATGGGTTAGGTGTATTTTCTGCCAAGCAGAGTTCATCAATATTCATTCCACTGCCATTCACACCTGTAAGAGAGGGTCTTTGTTATCACTTGCTCTTTCTGGGACAAGCAAGGAAACCCTTTTTTGTGATGTTAACAAAGTTACCAACCTACAAGGGGATGTAAGTTTTTATATTTTCCAACCATTCGTATCCAAAATACAGAACCCAGACATTGTGGCACACATCTCTGATATTGTTATTAATCAGAGAGCATTATGGGTCATCTGAAGGTCTCAGCCCTACAGCTGTTATATTTTTGGAACTGCCAGAGCACCGTGGACGCGGAGCATTCACTCCCATCACTGTGCAACCGCCAGAACCTGCAGAATTGCTTATCTGTGAAGCTAATCATCTGTCACATATCATGTTTAATATTAGAGATGAGCGAGCGTACTCGTCCGAGCTTGATGCTCGTTCGAGTATTAGGGTGCTCAAGATGCTTGTTACTAGAGGCGAGCACCACGCGGTGTTCGATTCACTTCCATTTTCTTCCCAGAAAAGTTTGCACCATTTTCTGGCCAATAGAAACACAGGGAAGGCATTACAACTTCCTCCTGTGAAGTTCCAGCCCTATACCACCCCCCTGCAGTGAGTGGCTGGGGAGATCAGGTGACACCCGAGTATATAAACTGGGGCCGCCCGCGGCTCGCCACAGATGCACGCTGAGAGACATTAGGGAAAGTGCCGTCTTGCTGTAGCTGCTATAGGGAGAGTGTAAGGCTGTTATCTTCGTCTTCAAGAACCCCAACGGTCCTTCTTAGGGCCACATCTGACCGTGTGCAGTACTGTTGAGGCTGCTTTTAGCAGTTTTGCAAATTTTTTTTTTTAGTATATCGGGCGTGCAGACCATAGCGTCCTCAGTCTGCAGTCATTTTACTGAGTATTGGGGCAGTACTGGTGAGGCAGGGACAGTGGTACAGGGAAAGAGATATACTGGCTATATAGGCAGTGGGCTTTTTCAAAAAAATTGGAAAAAAAAATCTTTGGGCTGCCTGTGACCGTGTTCAGTTTACTGTGTGTCTGCTGGGGGTAGCGGTCGCTCATTAATACCCTAGACTGCTACTCCTACTGAAATGGAACTAATACTGTGCTCCCACTATACGGCTGCTTTGGAATTGTTACTGGGGCCTGTGTAGACTGCTACTACTACTGAAATGGAACTAATACTGTGCTCCCCCTATACTGCTGCTAGTGATATGTTACTGGGGCCTGTCTAGACTGCTACTACTACTCAAATGGAACTAATACTGTGCCCCCCCCCCCCCCCCCTATACTGCTGCTAGTGATATGTTACTGGGGCCTGTCCAGACTGCTACTACTACTGAAATGGAACTAATACTGTGCTCCCCCTATACTGCTGCTAGTGATATGTTACTGGGGCCTGTCTTGACTGCTACTATTACTGAAATGGAACTAATACTGTGCTCCCCCTATACTGCTGCTAGTGATATGTTACTGGGGCCTGTCTAGACTGCTACTACTACTGAAATGGAACTAAGACTGTGCTCCCCCTATACTGCTGCTAGTGATATGTTACTGGGGCCTGTCTAGACTGCTACTACTACTGAAATGGAACTAATACTTTGCTCCCCCTATACTGCTGCTTTGGAATTGTTACTGAGGCCTGTCTTGACTGCTACTATTACTGAAATGGGCGGTTGGGCAGCATGTTACCCAGGAGAAGTGGCAGCGGAGTGTCATGCAGGCAGTGATTGTGCTTTGTTGGATGTAGTGTGGTGCTTAGCTAAGGTATGCCTTGCTAAGGAGAGTTTTTCAGAAGTAAAAATTGTTGGGGGGGGGCACTCTTGCCGCTATTGTGGCTTAATAGTGGGGCCTGGGAACTTGAGATGCAGCCCAACATGTAGCCCCTCGCCTGCCCTATCCGTTTCTGTGTCGTTCCCATCACTTTCCTGAATTTCCCATATTTTCACAAATGAAAACCTTAGCGGAGCATAGGTCCCATACAAAAATGCTCGGGTCGCCCATTGACTTCAATGGGGTTCGTTACTTGGAACGAACCCTCGAGCATCGCGGAAGTTCGACTCGAGTAACGAGCACCCGAGCATTTTGGTGCTCGCTCATCTCTATTTAATATCCTTGAGTAGGTAAATTCATGATAAAAAACATGGTGGCTTTAGCTTCTCTATTGGAGGGCCTCCCAGGAAAATGTGGCCAAAACTATATTACAGTTTTCTCTAAGCTATTTGTACAGGGTACTTTGCATATTGTAATACAGTAAGCTTGACTTCCACCATTGAAGGAAATTGGTTACTGGCAGGAGAAAGAAACATGTTCAAAATATCTGTTTATGAAGCAAAGCTGCTTTTAACCACTTGCTGCTCGACATTCTAACAGTACGTTGCCATTATAATTGCAAGTAAAAAATAACTCCACACTTACATTTATTGCATATTGGAGTGCAAAGTTTACTTTCACATGTGTTGGAACTTGTATTGTAAAAACACTCGTACTGTATGATCATTGAGGCATGTTTCATATGACTGGAATTGCATACACCAGTCTTCATCAGCAGTGCACTAGAGAGCCATGTACCTTATTTATTGAGACATGGCATATTCATGAAAATAAGCACATCTTTGGCTGCCTGTGCCCTACAAACTAAAATCTACACCAGTTTTGTGCTGGCATAGATTTCCACAATAATTTACACCAATTTCTGGTCTAAATTAGAGTAATTCTGTCGGAGTCTGAAGGCTTTCTGCTAAGTCTCACCCATTTTCTAACCACTTTTCAAAAGA
Organism: Eleutherodactylus coqui; assembly: GCF_035609145.1. NCBI lineage: Eukaryota > Metazoa > Chordata > Amphibia > Anura > Eleutherodactylidae > Eleutherodactylus > Eleutherodactylus coqui. The sequence goes on along the minus strand of NC_089845.1, from coordinate 4,060,142 downwards.
GGTGAAAAAAAGCTAAAATGAGCACAATTTAGCTATTTTTAACTAATATGACATATACCAAAATTTCACAGACAATTCAAGGCATGACTGTTTATTTAGTCATACAGAAGGCAATGTATTGGCAATAAAAGATATACCAGAATCGTATGTAAATGCTAAAACATGCAAAAATTCTTTATGGAATTAAACTATGATAAATATAGAACTGAAAAAATGCTCAGTTCATTACGGCCAATATCAGCTCCTCCTTAAATGATTAAACACATTATTGTGAGCTTAAGATTTCTTTCACTTAATACTACCGGTATTTACTATAATTCATCATTTAAATATATAACTTTCACAAGCATTGACATATAGTAAAAAGTACTGTGACACATGAAAATATCCAAAGTAAGCACCATGATCCATTAAATACTGGATTACATCTCTTTCATTACATTTTAATGGACCATGCATTACATCTTTAATGCAAACTATATTTTTTAAAGAAAACCCATTTTAGGGCACATACAATAAATGGTGTGCTTCACACTGCAACATTGAATAAAGCATCTTTACTGCAGAGTTTAGTACTTTGTTTATATTGTCTGAAGTATCTGAGCAACATACAGAGTTTAGTGCGCCCTCTGTTTACATTCTGCTGTCTATACCGCACATTTTTATTTACCAGTTTATTCTAGTGATAATCATAAGCAAACGTACGTTGCCCCTTAAGGCATAGTAGGTTAACAGTGATTTAATCCCCTTATGCATGCATAATAACACAAGCTTTGCATAAATAATAATAGGTAATTGGTATATATAAATAATTCATATCTTTTGTACTGATGTAAAGGTAAAATTTGCAACAAAGGTAAAGGTAAAATTAAAAACAGTGTTATAAACACCAAAAAAACTTTCCAAATTCTCACTGGCTAATTTGGTAAAATGGTATTTCATATGTAGGTGAAAAAAACGTGTAAAAAACAATATAAAAAAGGAACTTTTAAGAATCATAAATATTAAGAAACAATTATTAATGTTTGCTTTGCTTTAAAAAGAAAATTAAAGTAATTAAATTAATTAAAGCAATACAAAGTGAAATTTGTCATTGTGGGGCAAAGTCCGCACCAAAATCTGTACGTCTAACATGCAGATTTTGATGTAAATTGGAAATGGCCTAATTAAGCCAGCAATTCAGCATCAAAATCTGCATTTAAGCATGTACAATTTGGTGGGCGATTTCCACAGCGGCAAATACCACTGCGTGCTGCGGAACAATTCGGTTCCTTGTGAAAGCTCCCTACTATTTCTCCATTTAGCATAAAAAATAACCGACACGAAATCGCTAAACATTTTCTTTGAAATATTTTTGTTATAGCTTTATATGAAATTAGAAAGACGCTTGTAAATGCAGACAAACAACCCCAGACATTTGGAAGCCGGTGTTCACTGCTTGTAAAGTTTTGAAAGGTGCTACAATATGGAGTCAATAAGTCTTCACTCCCAGGCTTACTCATACTTTGTAGTGTAGCAACGCAGAATCACAATGGATTTACAAATATCAGCAGACTCTTTAGGGACCTTTCACACAGTTCCGAATATTCCACAACAGCATTGTGGAATATGCCCTACTGCAGAATATTCAGCACCAAAATCTGCACAGCCAATGTGTGGGTTTTTCTGCAGAATTAAAAACCAGAAACCTGTTAGTAATTCTGCATCAAAATCTGCAGTTAGCAGTGCGGATATTAGTGGCAAATTCTGCCACATTGTGAAAGGTCCCTTAGTCTGTGTTCATATCTGCATCATTCCTTTCCTTTTGTCTCTTCTGTCAAAGAAGGGGGAAAATGGAAAGCATCATATCCAATTTTCCCCCTTGAAATGTATTGGGCTTCAGTTATGCTCAGTTTTGCTTTGCTTGTGTCTGGTCTGTCGGGCTTTTTTTTTCTTCCAAAATAACGGAAGCCTGACAGATTTGCTTTTTTAACATTGAAGTCTTTGTATGATCAATGCAAGTGGAAGGTATTCAGTTAAAATTATTCATTGTTGTGTTTCGGAATGCAAGATTGATGGCCCAAGAGGAAGAGAAATCTTTGGCCCACCAGCGTCACCTGACCCTCTCAGGCATGGCTGTTTTATAGAAGGTTGTGAAAGTCTCCAGAACACAGAAAAGTCACAGGGGGGTCTTCTACTTCTAATAAGTGTGCTGGCTGCTGTTTAAGCCAGGGTGTGTTTTGCAAAGCATTAATGCATTTGCTGATGCTTGTATGATTATTTTTCCAGTTCATGTGCAGCCCTCCTCATGGGACCTGTAGCAAGTGCTCCATCTTCTATCAACCCTAATTCATTTGCAATATGCCCACTATTGCACAGTGGGTTCCCACATATGCACAAGTACTAAAGCCAGCTCTACCTGACCAGATCGGCCCCTGATCCAACTGGACCACTAGAACTTCTCCTGCAGAGTGTATGGCCAATCTGCTCCTGCTTCCATTCCAGATCATCTCTCAGGAGTGTGATTTTCAATAGCTGGCCTTAACTATTAGGATCTTAACAGCAAAGATATATATTTTATACTTTAGCATTCATTGAGTCTCAACAGAGCTCCCTTTCTTGTTCTAATTACAGATGGTTTCTGATGAAGGAGCAGCACCAAGCCAATCCTGTAGCGGAGCTTGTGTACTTGTAAGCGTATAACCTTTTGGGGGCTTTGGAATAATAGAAAGAATCTCCTGTTCTAATTTTTTATTCTGTTTCTGACTAAGTTGATGGCCCGGAGGCCCAGTTTTCCCTTCAGGGAGAGGAGGAACATCAGGCAGAGCAAATTGTAAGGTCTGGTAGTGGGCCTTGGTTGGCGTTATAATTTATGTCTTTGTGTATTAACCTTGCATTCATAATTTTCCGCCTGTTCGGCATTGTACACAAGCAGAAAACAGTGCAAGTGGGGTGATGGAGCAAAATATAAGTCAAAAGCTTATTGATGCACAAATGATTGCTGTAAAGAAATTTATTATTAAAAGTAATTTAATTTCTTTTAGCACCCCAGCAACACGTCGGGGAGGTTGTGGCAGTAAAAGTTGGATAATATTCTTCTATTTCCCCCAAAACACTGAAATATTTATATTTCTGCACTTAGTATTACCTACGTATAACAAAGATACGGCAAGTCCTATCTTTTCCCGCCCGTACTGTTTATGGGTGAGAATCCCAACAGTGAAAATGAAATCGTTGATTATTGCAGCCACATAAAAGGACTAAAAGACATTTGTCTGTTTAAGCCCTGAGACCCAAATCATCCCTAAGGCTACTTTTACAAGGCAATAATCTAGTCAGCCAAAACAGTGATCAGCTTCATAAACCAAAAGAGATGCTTTTCTTTCTAGAAGGGTGCCTACCCACCAGTGATATATTTTCTTGCGGTGCGAGAGCAAGTGCCTCACAGTGCAGCGAAAACTCTGCGATGTCGCTCAGTGTTTTCAATGGGGCTGGCGGCAGTAGTGCCAGCCCAATTGAAAACATAGGGAGTACATCGTGGACTTCTGCCACAGCTGTGACAGGTATGGCAGGGGATTCAATCAGTGCCAACTCCATTAAATGCAATGGGGCTGTGACAGAAGTCTGTGATGCTATTCCATAGCATTTAATGGGGTAGGCACTGATTGAATTCAATGAATTCTAGCGATAGCTAGACCGCTATTTCTTATATTTATAGACACTATGGAGTCCGGGGTTGTACCACTGGATTAGCGCATTGCCAGTGTGGTTCCAATATACAAAAATGGGTCCAAAAGAGAGCCTGGTAACTACAGGCTGGTAAGTCTCACTTCAATAATTGGAAAAATATTCAAGGGGTTTCTGGGAAACGCCATTCTAGAATACCTCAAGGAAAACAATGATATAACCCCTCAACAGCATTGGTTCATGAGGGGTCGATCATGTCAGACCAATCTGATCAGCTTCTATAATGAAGTAAGTTCTAGGCTGGACCTGGGAGAGTCTATTGATCTTGTATATCTGGATTTTTCTAAAGCATTTGACACCGTGCTGCATAATAGGCTGAGATATAAAATGAGGCAGCTCGGATTGGGCGAAAACGTGTGTATCTGGGTAAGGAAAACAGAGGGTGGTAATAAATGGCTCGTACTTTGATTGGGCCGCTGTTGCTAGTGAGATGCCACAGGGCTCAGTGCTAGGCCCCATTCTGTTTAATATATTTATCAACGACCTGATAGAGGGGCTGCACAGTAAAATATCAATATTTGCAGATAATACAAAGGAGGACAATATGCAGCTACAAAAGGACCTAGATAAACTTAGGTAGAAAAATGGCAAATAAAGTTCAATATTGCTAAATGTGAGGTTATGCACATGGGCAGGAGAAATGGATGATACCAATATACACTAAATGGGGTACACTAGGAAAAAATGATATGGAAAAAGACCTGGGGGTACTAGTTGACTGTAGATTTAACTGGAGCAACCAATGCCAGTCATCTGCTGCAAAAGCTAATAAAGTCTTGGGGGGCATTAAAAGAGGCATAGGGGCGAGGGACGAGAACATTATTCTTCCACTATATAAGGCACTTGTCAGGCCTCACATGGAATACTGCGTACAATTCTGGATACCGCTGCTCAGGAAAGTTGTTGCAGTGCTTAAGGGGGTTCAAAGAAGGGCAACTAAATTAATAAATGGAATGGGAGGACTGGACTACCCAGAGAGGGTAACCAAATTAGGATTATTTACCCTGGAAAAAAGACAGCTAAGGGGTGATCAAATAACTATGTATAAATACATGAGGGGACAATGCAAGGATCTCTCCCATGATCTGTTTATACCCAGGACTGCAACGGTAACAAGAGGGCATCCACTACATCTAGAAGAAAGCAAGTTTCATCACCAACATAGAAGGGGGTTCTTTACTGTAAGAGCAGTGAGACTGTGGAACTCTCTGCTTGAGGATGTGGTAAAGGCAAACTCGATAAAGGAGATTAAGAGAGGACTAGATGCCTTACTAGAGCGCTATGATATTACAGGATATAGACATTAGGTGACCAGCAGGGTTGTTGATCTCGAATGTTGAACCAGGGATTACTCTAGCTGCCATTATGGAGTTAGGAAGGAATTTTTTTCCTCAATCAGCTAAATTGGCTGGAGTTTTTTTTGCCTTCCTCTGGACCAACAAGGGTGTTGGGGGGAGGGGGGAGTTAAAATAGGCTGAACTAGATGGACATTGTCTTCATTCAAGCCTAAAATACTATGTTACTATGTATGGTTGAGGGGTGTATGAAGGATTTTAGTTATCCATGTCTGGTTTTGGGGACATTTTTGTACCAGTTGTTTTAGCAAAGCCAGGGGTTAAGTTATATAAAGGAATGACCTATTGTTTCATCTGGTACAACTAGAGCTAAAGCGGAGGTGACAAATCTTGAATCCAAAGACAGAGTCAAATCAGATGATCCGAGACACTCCAGGCTAACAAAGAATACTATAAAATAGGTGAAACAGGGAAACTTTCCAATTAACAAACTGTGTACACCAGATCAGTCCCTGCAGCGGAGCACCCGCCTCAAAAAGGGCAACCCAACTGTAAAAGAGATACAGACTACCAGTTGGAAACATACTGGTGACCCCTGACACTAAACATTCAACTGTAGAGAGTAGAGAAACTAAGAATATAACTAACTGCACTGAAATAATAAATGCAGGAATTCTGAACTTTAAACCACTGAACACACTGACACAGCTTGATGGCCAATTTACAGGAAGTATAACCAGTGCCACTTGCACCAAAAAGGGCCAGTTTAAATACTTTTACAAGGAGACTGATAGGCTGACAAGGCTGAAAGACAACTCAGCCACCCTATCAGCCTATCAGTGCAGGCACCAGAGGGACAAGTTACTCCCTTAGTGTATAACTCAGAATGACAGCATATATTTGCCACCAAGAGCATCACACGATCTGGGACTGCTGTACTGATGTCACCCAAGACTAATCTACATGATCCGTAAGTCATGTCACCATTGACACTGTGAAGCTTATCCTTACTGCTGGATCTACTTCTGGCTTCGACCCAAAAAGTTGCATCATAATTTTGACCTCAAAACATCCAGCTGTACTAAAGTATGTTACATAATGCTAAATTCATGTTTAGATGATTGCAGACAGAAATTAACAATGTCATTAGGTGCAATGCATACCTCTGGGAACAAACACTTGACATGTCTCCTGAATATAATATACAGTACGGTAAGTGGACATACAATTGTGGTAAAAATACTGAAAGTCAACATAGAATTCCAATTTTAAAAAATTAAAATCACTTCTACTTTTAATAATAGTAATAATAACATATGAGTGTACTTTACTACAGCACAACATCTCTTTAATACGGACCACAAACTCACTAGAGATTAATCTATGTATCCTCTATCTATGGCCCAAATCTTCAATGCTGCTGTATTTTTTGTGGTAAATTAAAATGGTAAGTACATTTAAGCCGTTAGTTAGCAATTTCACCATTGTATCATGTTTTATCTTTATCTCTATTGTGCCTTTTTTTCCAAATTTGCAATTTTATGACATTTACATAGCTATTGCTGAAAAAAAGGACTTTAATTTTCATTTATTCTTGTTGCCTCTTCTCCATTTCAGTGTTACCTTTTTCAATGTCAATCATCAGAACAAATTATAATAGTTTTCACTCCACTTATGAGATACAATATGGAAATGAGAAACATTTAGTTTGAACATCAGCATCTGATAAAAGGTCGAAGCTCCCCGTCAGGGGTGCAACATAATATTGCTTTTGGCAGGGGGTCAGTTGTGCTCAACACACATCATCACTAACTTATTAGATCTTGAGGCAATTAGCCAAAAACAAACAGAAAGGACAAGCCACGTATTGAAACATAGTAACTAGAAGAAAATAGCCCATGGCTTTCTATCATTGTAAGGCTTCATCAAAGACGAGGCAAAGTCTAGTGCTCAAATAAAGGGGTTTATTGTGTTCAAATAACATCTATACAGTAGACAGGCATTATTTTTCATCTGATTCAGGTTACATCCTAACTTACCTTGCCATACTAAAGCAGTGGAAAGAACTTTTCACCTAGTCACTATATATTGCATGATTAGTTTAGGATTAAAAATCCAATTATGGCCCCTCTTGACATGGGAAGTTAAATTTGAGTTCAGGGTAATGTATTGAAATTAATACTTCTTAATATGATTTAGTACGATAACATGAACAAAAACAGTTAACTGATATTAATGTACTCATGGGATCATCAAAGTTACACTACCTGAACTAAGTACTTTCTAGTGGGAAATAAGCACCTTCAATGGAGGAATTTCCTTCACTCATTGACCAACGTTAATTTGCATTTGATCTGCAATCTCCTAAAACAGCTGAGTAATTCTGAATGAAAGTAAGTTCTTTGTATGTCTTAAGAAGAAGAGCGCCATTCATGCAAGTTTTTTTTAAATGTATTATATGGCGAATGGGTTATAGTTATAGTCAGAAGAATTCCAGAAACTACATGTAATGCATTAAAAGTTAAACCTTAGAAATATGCTAGCCAACTCAACATGGTAAATATTAGGTACTGTATGGGGAAAGCAGTCACATCTAGGAAACCCCAAGGGTGGGTTCACACAGGGCAGATTCCCGTCGGAAATCTTGCGGTTTGGCCGCAGCAAAAACCGTGAGATTTCCGCCGGGAGAACCGCCGTGGTGTAAGCCGCGGCGGTTTTGAAGCGGCTCGGCCGCATGCTTTTCCGTTGCGGCCAGCGCTCCCATAGAGGAGAGCGCGGCCGCGACGTAAATAAACAAAAAAGGAAAGGTAAACAGACATGCTCAATCTTTGGAAACCGCGGCGGCCGAGCTGCGGTTTCAACCGAATTTACCGCAGCGGATTAGCCGTCCTGTGTGGACAAGATTTCTGAGAAATCTCATCCACATGGCTGGCTAATCCCAAGATTAGCGTCCGCGGGCGATTTTGCCGCGGTCGGATCTGCTGCGGCAAAACCGCGGCAAATCCGCCCTGTGTGAACCCAGCCTAAAGCCTCAGGTCCACAGGCCTGCATGGTTTCCCCATGCAGAATCCCCACCCGGCCCGCAGACATGAGGCCAGAAAATACATCATACTCACCTGTCCGGACATTGAGGGGTTCTCCTCCGTCGCGGCAGAATTTTCTTTTTTCTGCATGGCGGATGCACTCGGTAAGCCGGCGGCATGCCGCACACATGCACTGTGCTGTTTTTCTTTTTAACTCCTGCTTTCCCGCGGTTCGCAGCATGGATGCAGTGACAGCTGCATCTGTGCCACAGATCCGGATGGCTTCCATTGCCTTCAATAGAAGCCACGGGAGCCATCCGTGCGGGAAAACTGGAGCATGCTGCGCTTGTTTTCCCTCGCGTGCGATCTGCACACCAAGGGAAAATGACATCCTCAGGTATTTATTTACCTGCGGGTGCCCAATAATTCTCAATGGGCGTAGAGCGCACACGCAGGGGGCCCAAGCGGATTTAGTATAACGATTAATGCCATGGACATGAGGCCTAAAGCTTAGTTACATTTATAAAACATGCCAGTTCTTCCTTACAAAGTCCACAACTTATAGTGAGAGGTGCCATGAAGAAGGCAGTGGGTTTACTAAGTCTTCCAGTAGACACTGAAAACTCACTTGCATAGAAGCTTTATACAATAAGAAAAGCCTTACCACCTAATGATTGCCTTCCCTGTGTCCCCTACAACATCTACCATCCATTTCATTCAGAGTTTTTTTTTCCAAATACTTTTTTTTATTATTTTTACAAGAATTGTTACAGTACATTTCAATTCACCACATTAGTCTCAAAGTACAGAGCAGCTATAGGTATGTTTAAACAACATGTTATTAACTCACTTTAAATACATATGAAATTGGTGAATGATATTAACCTCTTATTCGTCAGAGGTGGTGAGAAATAGAAAGAAAGAGAAAAATAAGAAAGAACATTGGAAAGACAATGTCCTAAGAAGCAAAGTAGGGATTATGAAGAACATAGGAACTATAGTGTGGTCAACAGGTTTATCTCAAGAGTTACTTGAATCAAATTCTTTTTGTGTTCAATCCCGGCTAGGGTACTTTCGATAGATATTTCAACCCGGGGTTCCATGTGCGGTAGAAGCTGGGCATGGACTCATTTGCCAAAGCAAATAGTTTTTCATAAGAGCAGTGGTCTGACATAATATCAGATACTTCAATAATGGTTGGAGGAAGTGTGGATCTCCACTTCCTAGTTAGGGCCAACTTAGCCACCATCAGTAAGTGGCATATCAATTTACGTATTGGGGCGGGAATGTCGTTACACTCTAATAATAGCAGGGCAAGTCCTGGCATTCTAGGGATCACAGAGGTTGTAAATTTCTGGATAATATAAAAAATTTCCCTCCAAAAGGTTTGAATGCACGGACATTCCCAGAGTAGATGAAATAAAGTACCTTCCTGCCCGCAGTTCCTCCAGCACTTCTTGTCTAAATTGGGGAAGCACCTTGTTAGTTTGGAGGGTGTGTAATACCATCTGGTTAAGGTTTTGTAATGTATTTGGAGGAGATTTGCCAATGATGTAGATTTGTTTGCCCAGTTGAATGATAGTAGCCATTGCTCCAGGGGGAACGATTTTTTCAGATCATATTCCCATTCAGCAAATGGATTTTCTTTTTTGTACCCATGTCTCCCACGAGGATATTATAATATCTCCTTGTCAGGGAGACACCAGTTGGACTTCTCTTAGAGAGTAGGGTAGTTAGTTTGTTGGGTAGAAAGCGTTTTTCCAGGTGTGATGATTCATTCAGATTTTTAGCCCAATTGGCTGTAATGAATACTTTAACACCAGACCACCGTCTTAGGCCACTACATATCTCAAAACTCAGGAAATGTAGATAATATACTGTGGATGTAGCAACGCGGCCTTTCCATTGCATTATACTATAGCTGCTGTAATGTAACACTGGGAATTTGCATGCTTTACCAGTTCATAATTAGAGATGAGCGAGCATACTCATCCGAGCTTGATGCTCGTTCGAGTATTAGGGTGCTCGAGATGCTCGTTACTCGAGACGAGCACCACGCGGTGCTCGTCTCGATTAAACGAGCACTGACTATTGAATTCAATGGAGCCAGCAATACAGCCAGCTCCATTGAAAGCAATGGGCTGCCAGCGATCTCAGGATGAATTTTCGGGAAGGGCTTAAAAATATAAGCCCTTCCCTGAAAATCATCCAAAACTGTGTAAAAATTAAAAAATAAAAAATACTTACCTTGTCCCGGCAGACGGAGTTCAGCCGCGGCCGGCCGGCAGTTCTCCTGAACTGCTGTGAGTAGTATTCAGCAGCCGGGGATTTAAAATCCCCGCCTGCTGAATGAGCTGCCTCTGATTGGTCACAGCCTCACCAATCAGAGGCAGCTCTCATTCACCCATTCATGAATTCATGAATGGGCGAGTGAGTGCTGCCTCTGATTGGCTCAGCGGAGGGACCAATCAGGGGCAGCTCTCAGCTGAATTATATTTTTAAGCCCTTCCCGAAAATTCATCCCGCGCTCGCCGGCAGCCCATTGCTTTCAATGGAGCCGGCTGTATTGCCGGCTCAATTGAATTCAATGGGCTAACAGCGTTTTTCTCTGCCAGAGCTGTTACAGCTGTGGCAGAGGAGAACGATCTTTATGCTGACAGTGCGGGGGGGCGGGGGGTCTCACTCTCGCCACTATTGTGGCTTAATAGTGAGACCTCGGAGCCCGAAATGCAGCCCTGCATGTTGCTCCTCGCCTGCCCTATCCATTTCTGTGTTTTTTTACATGACTTTGGTGATTTGCTAAGATTTTCACAAATGAAAACCTTAGCGGAGCACCAGTCATATACAAAAATGCTCGAGTCGCCCATTGACTTCAATGGGGTTCGTTACTCTAAACGAACTCTTGAGCATCACTGAAAGTTCGACTCGAGTAACGAGCACCCGAGCATTTTGGTGCTCGCTCATCTCTATTCATAATGCTAATGAGATTTGAAGATAACCACTGGTAAACTGGTTATCCCATGACAATGGACTTCATTTCTCTGTTAGATTCCACAAAACCTAATTTCGCTGTTACATACTTGTTATGGTGTCTCTTGCTGTTCTTTTGATTTCCTTTGAGATTTTTCACCTAATATGTTTAGTTGTCCCGGTGAGAAGACGTCACTTCTAGTGACCAGATGAATGTTCTGAGAGGAAATCAGAAGATCACCGTTGGTTGCCATAAAATGTATTGTATGTAGCAGCAATATCTAGACCTAAAAGGGATATTTTTTAATGATTTCAGTTGAAAACCTGGGTTTTGATTGATCCACAAACAAATGTTGTATCTAATTGTGGGACAACTCCTATAATATCAGTTGTGCATCTTGCACTTATGAGTGCAGCTAGGGCAGGCTCTACATATCAGCATAAAAAGAAAACTCCGTATACTGTGCATGCTCAAGTAGCAAAAAGTTAGACTGCTAAGGAGCATCATTTATGGCATCATAAAATAACACAGGATGAATGGGTACAAAGAAAGGCATTTTTTAACAAATGGAGCAAAGTCTTAAAGGGAACCTGTCATCACGTTAGAGCCCCATAAACTATGTTATGGGGCTAAAAGGTAATGGAATAGGGAGTCTGGAGAGCTGCGTTTCATACTCACCAGGTGCCCTATTCCAATACTGTGTCTCTGCAGAAGTTGTGCATACCAGCAGCCTGACTGCGTGTGCATCTACCATTTATCTCTATGAGAGATACACATGCAGAGTCAAGCTGCGGGCATGCATGAACTTCGCAAAAACACAGCGTCGGAACAGTGCGCCCAGTAAGTATGAAACGCAGCTCCCCAGACTCCTAGTTCTTTCATCTATGAGCTCCATAATGTAGTTTATGGGGCTCAAATGTAATGAAATGTTCCCTTTAACCCCTTAAGGATATGGCCTATTTTGACGTTGAGGACCAAACAGTTTATTTTTTCATCTCCATTTTTCAAAAGGCATAACTTTTTTATTTTTCGTCGACATGGCTATATAAGGGCTTGATTTTTGAGTGGCGACTGTAGTTTTTATTGGTATATTTTTTGATTACATAGACTACATTGTAAAACTTTTATTATTTTTTTATGATTGTAGGGAGAGAAAATGCATCAATTCTGCCATAGATTTTTATTTTTATTTTTTTAAAGTGTTAATTATGCAGCATAAATGATACACTACATTTTTTACTGCGGGTTGGTACGGTTACAACGATACCAAAATTCTAATATTTTTTTAGGTTTTTTCACTTTTCCACAATAAAAACCCCTTTTTTTGGAAATTATTATTTTTTTCTAAATTCACTGCATTCAAAGTCTTGTAACTTTTTTATTTTTCTATGGACGGAGCTCTGAGGGCTTATTTTTTGCTAGACGAGCTGTAGTTTTTACTTATACCATTTTGGGGTACACACATTTTTTTAAATCACTTTTATTGTGTTTTTTGTGAGGCAAAATGCTACAAATTAGCATTTTGCCTCAGTTTTTTAGCATTTTTTTTAACACTTTTTGCCGTGCAGGATAATAAGCACATTCAATGTATTGTATGCATTGTTATGGACGCGTCGATACCAAATATGTGGGATTTTTAATTTTTTTTATGCCAATATGAGAAAAAGCATAAAAAAGGGTTTTTTAAACATTTTTTTTTTTACATTTTTATTTTTTGTACTTAATTTTTCCCTTTTTTTACACAGCCTGTGTCCCTCTAAGGGACTTTTACTGCAGCACTGCAGATCGCCAGGATAAGGCATGGCAGGACTTCTCTCCTGCCATGCCTTATCACTTACTATAGTGATCACAGGCTATGGCAATAGAGGACGCCAGTATCTGGCATCCTGTTGCCATAGCAACCAGCCGGGCTCTCGCGATGTTATTGCGAGAACCGGCTCGAGTCTCAGAGGGAGTGCACTCCCTCTGTGAACCCTTTCCCTGCCATGATCTACTTAGATCGTGGTAGGGAAGGGGTTAACAGCACAGGGGGGGGGGTGCCTCTCCGATGCCCCCCGCTGTTGGGGGGGCATCAGCGGGGGGCTACTAGTGACAGCCGGTTCCCTCTGCGGTATAGCACGAGATCTGCTATGATCTCGCGCTATCCCCATGACGTTAGGGTATGTCATTTTGTGGGGAGTACCCCGCTCCCATGACGTACTCTTCCGTCATGGGGTGGAAAGGGGTTAAAGACTATTTTCTTTGGTGATTGTTATTTTTAAGGAAACCCCTTAAAATGCATATTTTATTTTAAAATACTTAATCAGAACATGTTTTAGGTTCAAAGGCACTTCAGTGAAACTTGAAAAAAATTAATGTGAAGAAATCAAACATACATGAGGAACAAAAAGTATCCAAAAGACTTGATTCTAAAGCATAATATATGTACAATCTGCTTGATGGCGCCAGTAAAATGTCATCCCTCATTACATCATTATTTAGTTACTGATAGAATGAAATTGTAAACCTTTGGGAAAGAGGCAAATGTTGCAATATTAGTTTATGTACAATCTCTTGTTTTCTTATACAAAAACTAACTTACAATAAAAATGATAATTGACTTTCAGCTAATGTTGTAACAAACAAAAGAACAACCTTTGAATATAACCCAACGGGGCGCCTAATATTGTGCTAGCTGTCCAAAGAACACAATAAAGAAATTAATTCACATATCTCTTTCACAACACAGCTAACCCCACTGAATTAACAGAAATGCAAATATATTCAAATATAAATTATACTTTGGAAAGATTGTCATGGCTACGTAATCTGTTTAAAATGGAGATACTTAGTCTGGGTTATTCTTAAAGAGACTGTCACCATCTTTTTGCCCCGTCTCTGAGAGCAGCACAAGGTAGTGACAGTCACACTGATTACAGTGAAACATATGATGTGTGGAGGTGTGCAGGAGTTTTGAGCAACTTCCCTTTTATCAGTAGTAGCAAATGCATAGAGGACTACTTACAGTAGTCCTGGATAGCTACACCCACCCTGCCCTCCAGCCACTGATTAACTGCCAATCACTGGCTGGAGAGCGGGTGGGTGGGGTTAGCCTGCAGCTCATGAATATCCATGACTAGTTCTCTATATATATGCTACTAATAAAATGCAAGTTTCTCCAAAACTCCTGCACAGATCCACACAACAGACATATCACTGCAATCAGTGTGACAGGCATTATGGTGCTCTCAGTGAGAGCTGCAAAAGGATGCTGACGGAGTCTCTTTAAGGGTGGTTTCAGATGGCTGGTATTGAGTGTAGCTATACCTGAATGAGGTTTTTCACTGGCCGTTCAAACTCGGCGCCATTACGCAGGAGTTTTTAAAAAAATAGCACCTTTCCTATTTTTCCCGCACATAGTTAATACTAAGGCAATAGAGTTAATAGGGCAAGTTCTATCTTTTCTCATCTGTCCAATTAACAGGTGATTATCTTGATAGTGAAAACGAAACAAGTTAAATTCATTGAAATCATTTATTATTACGGCCGCATAAGGGGAGAAAATCACATTAGTCTGAAACTGCCCTAAAACAGCATGTGAATTTGTAAATGTTTACCTGACACTTATAGACATTATATTACGCCATAATCTGCACTCAATCATACACCTTCTTTTATTGACGACTAACTTCCCAGTTTTTTGCTTATAATAGTCGATGGCGTCTGTCCAGAGAGGGCTCATGACCAGTTAGAATATTTTTTCACATTTCGGATTAGTTGCAGAAGTTTCTGCAACTGAAAACCAGTTCTATACAATTAAATGTATTTTACAGCAGCAAGCAAATGGATTTCTGCGAGCTTTATTCGGATGAATGGGATAGTCATTGCGCTTTATGAAACAAATCTGCTGAATGGGAATATACCCTGGTTAAAGGAGTTTTTCAAAAGTGAAAATAATACTGGTCTACAAAAAAAAAACAACAACCATTTTTTGTTACAAGAACAGAACACACTGTTTCTGGAAGATAATTCTTCCCTGAATCCAGATCTCATTTCAGAATTTCTGTATCAGCCTCAGTTTTCATGTGATAATGGTTTTTGTAAATGCTTGCGTTGGTGGATGTAGCTATTATATGTATCTGGCAAAACGTCACGCTGCTACAAGAGTTACAAAGAAACATGTCAGTTCACAAAGAAATCAAAGATATAAGCAACATAAGACTAAAGAGAAGTGAAGAAACATATCAAAGCAGGAATCAAAGAAATAAGCAACATTAGGGCTTAGGCACACGGGCGCATTCGGGCGCCGATGCGCCCGTGTTACTGCACAAAGAAGACGGCCGCACATGCAGTGCGGCCGTCTTATCCTGCAGGAAGACGGGTGCATCATAGTAACATAGTAACATAGTATGTAAGGCT
The DNA here is from genome assembly GCF_035609145.1 of Eleutherodactylus coqui. NCBI lineage: Eukaryota > Metazoa > Chordata > Amphibia > Anura > Eleutherodactylidae > Eleutherodactylus > Eleutherodactylus coqui. Next base: position 4,044,729 of record NC_089845.1, on the reverse strand, counting down.
GAATGAAGACAATGTCCATCTAGTCCAGCCTGTCTATCCTTCTGTGTTGATCCAGAGGAAGGCAAAAAACCCCAAGGCCAGAAGTCAATTAGCCCTTTTGGGGGAAAAATTCCTTCCTGACTCCCTAATGGCAATCAGACTGTTCCCTGGATCAACCCCTAATAGTTCCTACCTGCCTGTATACCAGGATTGACAATTAACCTAAGATTTATATCCTATAATGTCCTTCCTCTCCAGAAAGACATCAACATAATCAATGAGTGAAACAGGTTACCACGGGAGGTGGGGAGTTCTCCTTCAATGGAAGCATTCAAACAAAGGCTGGACAAATGTCTGTCTGCGATGATTTAGAGAATCCTGCACTGAGCAGGGGGTTGGACCCGATGACCCTGGAGTTCCCTTCCTACTTTACCATTCTATGATTTAAGAACGGTATAATATGTCATTTATGCAATAAACAATAACTAAAAAGTCGTAACTTGCATGAGTCCCTCATAAAATATGTACTTTAAGAACTAGGATTCTTGCTAAAGCTAAAATATTTGGAAATTTAGGGCTTTCAAGGCATTTAAGACTTGGAGGAATGGCAAGTTGCTTTAAAATGGGCAGCAAAATCCACAGCCTGCGCCTCTCACTATGAACAGTATTACAAATTACTGGTTAGATGGTACTACACCCCAGTATTCCTACTGACTCATCCCCAAAATGCTGGAGAAACTGCAGCCACATAGGCCCTTTGTTCCATACTATCTGGGCCTCCCCACTCATCTCTTTGGAAATCCATGTCTCAACTGATTAAAACCTTTTCCACTTTCTCATTAAAAAACAAGCCAGGCGTAGCCTTTCTCCTACTAGATGGTTTCCCGATAGAATCCAGAGCCATTGTCTGCCACATACTTCATGTAACTCGTCTCTCAAAAGTTCAACAATTTTGTCCGTAGAAGAAACAATTTCGATAGTCTCATCCAACTCCACATACAAGACGATCCAAAATGGAAAACTAAATTATTTTTTATTCAAATGGAACCAATGGCCAGCATACTATCCCTCACATATATTGGATTTTTAAGCACAGCATTGTGTTTCTGAATTTATGCCTTTGGGGTAGCTCCACCTTTCTTGCACCAACTGTTATATAATTTTATTACACTACTAATCAAATGCTCCAGTACTACAGAATAATGGAGTGAGGCCACAATAGAGCAAAAACACGGCTGCAGACCTTGTACTGACTAGGAGGAACAACCTCTGGAAGTTCAAATCTCATACATAACTTCCAAAATAGGTTAAAATATTAAAATTGATCACATTGACACAACCTGTGTAAAACATTTGGTGCATTTAGGACTTTTTTTTTTAACACTTTTTTGAACCAAAATCCAGCACATAGATCAATAAATCCAGTACACAGTCTCAAGCAAATCATGCCTCCTTTTTAGACACCTTTGAAAAGTTCTAAAACAGATAATATGGCATGAACACCAGTTTTATGGCAAACCTAAAGCCAGAATCCAGGTCAGAATCTGCCTCAATATGAACTGAAAGGACAGGTCCCAATTTAGTCTGCACATGATTATAACTGCAATAATACACACATGCACACATATACCGTATATATTTAGAGATCAGGTTTTTTTCTTTAACCAAATAAATATGTAAAGTATCATCAACTATACTGTCAGAGCTGTCAGCATTGGCAGATTCAGGCATTAATTTGGCTATACATTATACATATGTCTGCTGTGTTAAAATACACTATCAATAATACATGCATTTTAGGAAACTGTCCTGTAATATAGATTTTGCTCCATTCTTCAGTCTAATAACTACCTAAGTGACATATTCGAGACATCAACATAATCTCTAAATCCACAGAATGTAACTTTTAATAGTGGTTTCCCTTTTGCGATCAAGCCATTTACATTCTGCTATTAGTCCCCTTTCCTGTTTATTGTGTATTTTCATATCTACAGTATTTATTCTTCTAAAGGCAAATGAGGTTTTGCAATACAAGAAGTATGGTGTATTTTTTGCAGTTAATTCCATCAAACTGCCAACGGTCTTGTTTTTCCCATTCCTTATAAATTAAGTGCAGCAATGTGATTTATAATAAACAGCATCCTGGAAAGAAATGCGATGTTGATAAGTTCTGACAAGCAAAAATGTATTATTAATGAAATAATGACATTGGCAGTACCCAGAAAGCCAGAAAACAAGCTGATTGTGTGGAGTTCATTGTTTACGTCTCCGTATACAGATTTACTTGTTTTGTGCAGAGTTCGCACCGGGTTTAGATAGGTCATTATACCAAACTTGGCACTGTGGATCAGTATTATGCAGTATGCTACTTGTAGGCATTTATTCACTATGCGTCCACTAAATTAGTAAGCACAAAACTGCTTATTTTTAACACTGACAATCCAGTTCATACTTCTGTTTCCTATGAAGTGTGCAGCTCAGGCTGCAACTGAAATTCAAATATTTTCAAGAAATGATTTTCATAAAAATATATTTTAGAATATTTTAATTTCATTCAAACTAAAGCTAGAAGAAAAGTTTAATGAATAGTTTAATCAGCTTTTGTACTAAACCAGAACGCATCTCAACCCTTACCCTCTTAATGCCACGTGTGCTTTGGACTTTAAAGAACAAAGATATTTCTTTGTCATTGTCATATTTTTTTAGTTTTTTGCCCATATAGCTGTAGAAGGCTTCCCTGTTATCTGATGAGTATTTTTTAATGCCACCATTTTGGGGTACATATAAATTCAGGTACTGCTGTAACTCTTAGCCAGCACACTTGCTACCTTGGAGTTGTATGTGATCAGTTCTCTCCTTCACATACTTAATTAAATTGCTTGCACACTTATGCCTTCTGCACCACAAAAATGTCTCCAGAATATGTGCTTTTCTTACTGTGAAAAAGAAAATACTGTTTTTTGCCGTATTTAACTCTCACCCTGAACACTTCTGGTCCTATTTTCACTGACTAAACTCAAACTTCCCTGCTCTGTTATCTTTCTTTCCATCTACTACTACACCAATACCTGTACCCCGTGAGAGTCATTGCACTGGTTGTCCATCAGGGCAGTTTATGTGAATTTGGCCAACAGAATGAACATGCAAACATTTTACCTTCAACATAAAATAATGCTGGTAATATTAATGATTTTGGTGCATAATCTAGTTAATGCAGATAAATAGGTTTCTTAACACTTACTCTATTATGTTGGCCTTCAAGACATCAAATTTTAAAGAAAGCGTACTTTTCTCAGCTTAAGGGCTCCTTCAGATGAGCGTACACCAGAATTCACCCCTCACCCCCCCCCCCAATGGATATACTTTGCGCTCGTACCTCTGCAAATACTGTGCATAGGCACCGCTAGTTCACATGGGTAGGGAATCCCTCCACCCTGATTTAAATGGCTATTAAGTGAAATGAGGTGCCGGTGTTCACAGGTATGTGCAGCGTTTTCCATATACCCACACATACATATGAGCACATTTGCTCACCTCCCGTAAACCTCTACGGAGCGGCCCCATTCAACAGAGCAGAAGACCGGACAGCGCAAGCGCGTCTAATGGAAGGAGAAGGCAGCTTTAGTCGGCGCCATGGAGACGGGGACGCCAGCACCGGAGGAGGTAAGTGAATAACTTCTGTATGGCTCATATTTAATGCACGATGTACATTACAAAGTGCATTAATATGGCCATACAGAAGTGTATACCCCCACTTGCTGCCGCGGGACAACCCCTTTAAGTTGTATCTGAATGAATGTTAGAAGGGGCTTGTAGTTTTGGTCAAATAATTTGGCTGATGGGGAGGTTAAAACCCATTTCTAATGGGTTCTTTTTCTGTTTAACTTTGTGCATATCACAATGTTCAAAACCTGCATGTGAAATCACCCCTGTAAAACAAGCCCTGGAAATGATACAAGCAGTTTAAAGAAGTTTTCTAGGATTGAACTATTAATGGCCTATCCTCGGGTAAGGTCATTAATAGCTGAGTTGTGGATGTCCACTGTACATGACTCCCTCCCATTAACCGAGATTGTATTGCAAGCACATTTCCAATAGAAGTGAATGGGAACTGTTTACATTACTATGTTGTCTATGGCATATAAGGGGTTAACAGAGGAAGGACCTTCCCTCTGTTAGCCTATAGCCTTTCAACAATGCAATTGCTGGGTAAATTGGGTTCCCATAGCAACCAAAGGCCTACTAGTGGAGACCAGGCTGTCCAGTAATACTAGAATACACCATAATACAGCAGTGTGGCGGCGTATTATATGAGCGATCAGAAGATCACACGTTCAAGTGCTTACTAAGACATTTTAAAAAGACCAAAAAAGTTGTGACAAAAAACACCTTTTTCTCCCATTTTTTTGTAAAAGAAAAAATACACAGTTATCATCACCACAACTGTAATGACCAGTACCGTAACATGAAAGCATTATTTAGCGATCTACCACCCATCAAATGTTTAGGGTGACGTGTATCGGCAAACATTTGTTCAGCTGCAGGTGCAGTACAATATATCTGCAGCTTACTGTGACAGTCAGGCTGGAGCTTTATATATTTGTAGTCCGAAAAGTGACGTTTAAAAAAATATATATATATATCTCAAAGCTAAGCAAAACACAGTTTTTAATTAATTTCAACTTCCAAATATGTAATTAATAGTCAAGAAGTAGCAAAAATTGGTACCAATATAAACACCATGTAACCATAATAATCCAAAGCAGAACAGCATAAGGGCTCCTGCACTCTTGCGTTTTTCTTGCGTGTTTTGTAACACAATTTCGCTGCGTTTTTTTCACACAATTGTCAATGGGACTTTCTAATTTTAAAAACGCATCTCACAAAAATTGCAAAGCAACAACTTGCGATGCATTTTTAACATTAGAAAGTCCCATTGACAATCGCATGAAAAAAAACGCGCAAGTGGGTGTCCACCCTAAGGGCGCCCACCCACTGGCGTTTGCGATTTTCGTGCGTGAAAAACGCAGCGCTTTCCGCGCGTTTTTGGCGCATTTTTCGCGGCTTTTTCGCGCCTTTTCCGTTAATTTCCATTGACATTCATGGGTGCATTAAGAGAAAAATAAGGACACATATGCAACTGACAGTTCCTATGTTAAAAATTGCAACGGACTGAAAAAAAAACCGCAAGTGGACAGGAACACATTCAATTCTAATTGCTCTTGAGAAAAAACGCAAAACGCAAAGGAAAAAAAATCGCCAGTGGGTGGGCGCCCTAAGGGTGCATTCACACGAGCGTGTGCGTACATAGGTGCGCACAAAACTGCACACCCACATACGTGCACAAACACGCTTGAATGCAAGTCGTGCAGCATTGCTTTTAGTGAGGCTGTGGCTGCTGCCGGCGGCCTCATTGAGAGCAATAGGATGCTGGCAACCACTGCAGTGATCTCAAGAAAGGGCTTGAAATATAAGCCCTTCCCTGAAAATCATCCCTGGTTTGTGTAAAAAAAAAAAATAAATTGAAACCTCTCCGCTGCTGCCCTGTAAATATTCCCCGCGGGGAGTTCCCTTGTCACTGAACACTGTAACAGCACTGTCATAGTGTTTAGTGATAAGGGGACTCCCCGAGGGGAGTAAAGAATTCCCTGCCACAGCTGTGGCAGAGGATCGCGATTTCTCCCTAAAGGATGTGTCAGACAAGTGTGTTTTACATGCTGCTACAGCAGCGTGCATAACCATGCTTCCATAGAAACCAATAGGTTGATATGGAAGCGCTCACATGGACCCGTTTTAGAAGCGCTTCTAAAAAAGAACAGACAGTGAGTGCCGACTCGCCTGTCAGCTCCATGGTGAACGCTGTCCAGGTTGCTTACCATAGGCTGCTATGGGAGCCATAGAAGCAGGCTGACCGCACCACGGACGTGTGACCACATCAGTATGTGGAGGATCTTTTGAAACCGAAAAGTGTTCTGGCTTCTTTTTCTGGTATTCTTTTATAGCATTTGCCGTGCAGGATTCAAAAAGTGTTCAATTTATTGTCTGGGTCATTACAGCTGTAGTAATATGAAATGTGCACAGGACTTTTTACAGTTTTTTACATGATTCCTTGACTATCTTTTTTATTTTTAGCAGTTATTATGTCTCTCATGATCGGTCAGAAAATATAATGCAATTTTTCAGTATTGCACTGCATTATCTTTTTCTTATACCATCCATGACAGACCCAGATGCTACTGACTGCATCTGGGTGCCTTGGCAACCCATCGACCCATCGGGCTTCTGTTATTGCATTGTGGAGAGCCAGTGACATCACTGAAGGAGCTCCCTCCCTCTATTAACCTTGTTCATGCTGCAGTCAACATTGATTTGGGCATAAGAGGGTTTAGAAGCAGGGACTGGCTGTGTTCAGCGGGATCCAGGCTGTCAGTCACAGATAGTGTTGGATCAGTTTCTGAACAGAGGATAATGGTGGCAGGCGGCACAAAGGAAGATTATTAACAGACGTTATTTATCTCTGGCTAAAGCCCTCCATAATCTTGACCCTCCTACTCCCATCTCCATGGCTTTGTCAGGCTATATCCGTTTTCTGGAATGCACTATCCAAGTCGATTAGGTTAATCATCAATATTCACAGTTTTATGCATATTTTACAACCCCAAATCCAAAAAGTTGGGATTCTGTGTAAAAGGTAAATGAATGTTAAGTAAAAAAGGCTGCAATGATTTGGAAATCTTATATAACCATATTTTCTTCACAATACAACAGAGAAAAGATATCAGAAGTTGAAAGAGAGGCATTTTTCCATTTAGTTTTTAAAATAACTCATTTAGAAGCTGATTTCTTATTCTGCTAATATTTTTAGTATTCATTTTTTTGTGAAGCATTTAGGCTTTTTTATATTTTTAATTTGTCTGATATATAAGGAAGTGAACACCTGGTGGAAAAAGATGCCCCTCCTAATGGTCCTAAGTACAAAGATTCCTGACATGTGCAGATTACTTGTTGGCTAATGCAGCCATTACTGATCAAAACAATGATTGGCATTAAGGTTTTTAGTTCATACCCGCTGACCTGCCCCCTATGTGGCATCTCTACATGGTAGGAATAAGTTGGGTGCAATTTTTTTTGTTAGGAATATGAGCAGATAGTAAAAAGACAGCAAATCAGAAATAGAGAACTCGGATTTTACTTTTGTAGGTTTGGATGATTTTGCATGATTTGGGGACATTGTAGCATTGGGCAGTGGCTTTCCAAGAAGGCTTTTTATCCAGAAAGCATGATAAATGCGGGCCTTCAGTGGATCGCAAGGAAATTTGGTAATTTTTGTGTTTTTTATTTTATGAAATAAAAGGAGAAAAATGTTCAATTTTAATTTCAAGAACCTGACTCTGAAATTCGGCACAATTTGTGCCATTTTAGTAACAAAATCAAAATTTACTAATGTGATTATCATGACAGCTTGTTCCAGAGAATTGCACTGTCCTGTTAAAAAGAATCAGCCATCAGACGGAGGGTTTAAATGGGCAGCTTGTAGGCTCAAAGGGGGTAAACAACTGTGATCAGAGGTTTTTCCAATCTTGTTCCAAGACTGTTAGAGCAGGAGCCCAGCCATCGTTAGACAGCAAAGAACTTTCTGCACCCATGTTAGATTTCTGATGCGGTTCCATAAGAAGGTATATTAATCAGAATTAGTCTACTTAGTGACTGCTTTAAAAAGGCTTCAAGGGGTCACTGGGCTCCTTTCGCATTACCTAGCCTTCCTTTCAGTCCTAACACCCTGTTTTTGGTTTCAAGGAAGGTTCCATGAGAATATTAATTTCCTAGATTTTTACTTTTCTATTTCCATAAGTTTTGTATAAACAAAACATCTATCCAATATATAATATTAATAAGGGGACCTGTGGGAAAAAAACAATATATTGAAAATAATGCAACAATTGCAATAAGTTGGATCAAGGGCAAAGAAGAAACTTGTATTAGAGAACATGTTAATAACATTTTACTTCTCCTGGACATGTTTTACTTTGGTGTTTAAAAGATGCAACACAGAAAATAGTGCCCAAACTGTCCACAAGATTCCATGTGTGGTCTGACCAGTGATTGGTAAAGAGGAAAAACAATGTTCTCATCATGACCACCTAGTCCTCTTTTAATGCATCCCATGATCATATTTGCCTTGGCAGCAGCTGCCTGACACTGTTTGCTCCAGTTCAGTTTATAGTGTGCAGTTTAAATCCCCAAGTCCTTTTTCAGGCTTTGGACAGGCAAGCGTTTTATTTAGCAAATGAATGGGTGCGCTAAAAAAGCGTCTCTATTAGAACCAATGCTTTCCAATGAAAGCATTCATATGTCCGATTTTTACAAATGCTAAATAATCGCACCTGCAAAAGATAGAACAGCATTTAAAAAAGCAGAGCATCGCAGTGCACAAAATGTGCGATGCAACTTTGACAGTAGAAAATCCAACTGTCAAAGGCCCTTAAATAAGCCCTAACTGCTGAAGGAAACAAAAAATAATATATCACCTAGACGTGCTGTCCGGCTCGGTGCAGATTAAAAAATCACCACCTCCTGGAAGCACTGTCTGTGATTGGTCACAGTGCTCACCCAATTAATGAATGGCTGTGGCCAGAAGAAATGAAGAACAAGGGAAAAGATGCGCTGGAGCGGGGCAGTGCTTCTAGGTGATGTATTCTTTTTTTTTTTTTTTCTGGGCTTATTTTTGCCGTAGGGCTTATATTCCAAAAAAATCCTCACTCCAGGGAGTCGCCTCATCACTGAACACTGTGACAGTGCTATCACAGTGTTCAGTGATGAGAGCACTCCCCACAGAGATGAAGGAATCCCCTGCCACAGTTGTCACAGATCACTCTCCTCTGCTATTGCTGTGGCAGGGGATTTCCTCATCTCCACAGAGAGTCCCCACAGTTCTGTCACAGTGTTCAGTGATGAGGGAGCTTCCCGTGGGGATGAAGGAATTCCCTGTCACAGCTGTTACAGAGGACCGCAATCTTCTCCCTATGTTTTCAATGGGGCTGCACTATTTATGTGTGATTTAAGTCTCAGTCACAAGTTATTTACACATGTGTTGTGCGATTTCTTTTTTTAGCGCGCCTATTCATGCCAGACCTCAATGTCAGTTTTACCCAGTGGTTTAGTATGTAGTGGTGACATGTATTTCCCTGCCCATGTGCAGAACCTTACATTTATCAGTGTTAAACCTAATTTGCCATTTTTCTGCCTCCAACTTATTTAGATCCATTTGCAACTATATTCTATCCTCTGTTAATTGCTTTATAATGTTCTCTATAATCTGCCAATAGTAATATTTTACTGTACAATAATTCTACTAGGTCATTAGTAAATATATTAAAAAGAATAGGGCCAGTACGGACTTCTGTGGTACCTCAGTAGTAACAGTAACCCTATCCGATTATGTACTATTCATAATCACCCTCTGTTTTCTATCACAGTGTCACGGGAGAGGACCCCTTTAAAATATAACCTTTATTAAATACAATTTAAAAACTTTAAATATGTTTTTTTAGGACCAGTAGCAAAAGACAAACAAACAAGAAAATTGCATCACCCACGTGCACATACACTAGTGGTAGGCTATGTACTATCTTGAGCACCTACAATAAAGGTGCTGATAGCAGCTTACAGAACTCTCTCCTTGCACCTATGTAATAATGACTACGGTGCCAGTGTGAACTTGTTTCTGGTAGAGTAAAAGAGATGATCAATATGTCTCCACCTCTCTAAAAGTGCAAAATCGTTAGTAACCACCCTGCCGGGTAAAAAACGGCAATGTGGGAGGATATTACTCAGTAATCGTATATAGAGACTGCATGACTCATCATAGGTGTGAGGTGTTACAATGCTTTAATAGGGGCATTGGAGGTCTGGTAGATAATCCCCTTTGTTTAGGAATAATCAGGACTGGGTATACAGACAAAAGTGTGGGATCAGCATATAACACGACCTAAAGCGGTTTAACCCCTAATCTGAGAAGCCAACTCCAAATGGAGATAAGGAAAAGGTTTGAGTGGCGAATAGAGATGAGGGAGCGTACTTGTCCGAGCTTGATGCTCGTTCGAGTATTAGGGTACTCGAGATGCTTGTTACTCGAGGCGAGCACCACGCGGTGTTCGAGTCAATTCCATTTACTTCCCTGAAAGTTTTGCGCCATTTTCTGGTCAATAGAAACGCAGGGAAGGCATTACAACTTCCTCCTGTGATGTTCCAGCCCTATCCCACCCCCCTCCAGTGAGTGGCTGGCGAGATCAAGTGACCCCCGAGTATTTAAAGTGGGGCCGCCTGCGGCTCGCCACAGTCACACACTGGGAGAGATCAGGGACAGTGCTGGTGCTGCTATAGGGAAAGTGTTAGTGTAGGATCCTGTGTACAAGAACCCCAACGGTCCTTCTTAGGGCCACATCTGACCGTGTGCATTATAGTTGTGGCTGCTGGTAGCAGTTTTACAAATTTTTTCTTTGTATATTACAGCTATAGCATTCTCAGGCTGCAGTCTGTATTACATAGTATAGGGGCAGTATTGGTCAGGCAGGGACAGTGGGTAGTGTGGAATCCTGTCTACAAGAACCCCAAAGGTCCTTCTTAGGGCTACCTGTGACCGTGTGCATTTTACAGGTTGTCTGACTGGAGTTGTAGTCCATCACTATGGCACAGCTAGGCCGGTTTGCAGCCTTCCGTATAATTTTTTTCTGACTACAGTTAGCGTTACATAACCGCTGTCAGCCTCCAACTGTACGCCAATAATTCCAACATTTTTTACACCGCTCTGTGTCTGCCGTCAACTACACGCACAGCGTATGGCGACAGCCCCTGATAGAGGGAAAGTCATATACACACTATATAGCCGGTATTCTTTTTCCAAAAAATGTTTAAATAAAAAGCTCCTTCTTAAGGCTACCTGTGACCGTGTACATTTTACAGGTTGTCTGATGGGAGTTGTAGTCCATCACTATTGCACTTAGGCCTGTTTGCGGCCTTCTTGACTATTTTTTTTTCTGCCTGGAGTTTACCTTACTAGACTGCTCTCAGCGACAAAGTCTACGCACATAATTCCAAGATTATTTACACTGGCCTGTGTCTGCAGTGAATTTGACGCTCAGCGTATGGCCAACACAGGTGCTTTTAGAGGGAAAGTGATATACACAGTATATAGCCTGTCTTCTTTTTCAAAAAAACTCAAAAAGCTCCTTCGGTGGGCTACCTCTGACCATCTGCATTTTACTGGGTGCCTGGTGGGAGTTTGGGTGCATCACTATTGCATTGCTAGGCCTGTTTGCAGCCTTCCTTCTATTTTTTCTGCCTGGAGTTAGCGTTACTATTCCGCTCTCTGCGTGAAAGTGTACGCATATAATTGCATAATTTATCAGATTGGTCCCTGCGCTGAGCCAATGAGAGGCAGCAGTCACTCACCCATTCATAAATTCATGAATGGGTGTGTGAGTGAGATCTGCCTCTGATTGGTCAGGCTGTGACCAATTAGAGGCAGCTCATTCAGCAGGCGGGTATTTTAAATCCCTGCCTGCTGAATACTACTCACAGCTGTTCAGAGCAGTTCAGGAGGACTGCCGCCGGCCGCGCTGAACTCTGTCTGCCGGGACCAGGTGAGTATATATTTTTTCTATTTTTACACATTTCTGGATGAATTGCAGGGAAGGGCTTATATATTTAAGCCCTTCCCGATAATTCATCCCACGATCGCCGGCAGCCCATTGCTTTCAATGGAGCCGGCTGTATTGCCGGCTCCATTGAATTCAATGGGCTAACATCGTTCTTCTCTGCCACAGCTGTTACAGCTGTGGCAGAGGAGAACGATCTTTATGCTGACAGTGCGGGGGGGGGGGGATCTCACTCTTGCCGCTATTGTGGCTTAATAGTGGGACCTGGGAACTTGAGATGCAGCCCAACATGTAGCCCCTCACCCGCCCTATCCGTTTCTGTGTCGTTCCGATCACTTTCTTGAATTTCCCAGATTTTCACAAATGAAAACCTTAGCGAGCATCGGCGATATACAAAAATGCTCGAGTCGCCCATTACTCGAAACGAACTCTCGAGCATCACTGAAAGTTCGACTCGAGTAACGAGCACCCGAGCATTTTGGTGCTCGCTCATCTCTAAATATAATATATCTGTGGCACTGCTTAAAATATATTGGCCTTCTTTTTTCTCAATATAATTAGGTGCAATTGTTAAGTTGCTAATGCATTTTTTCTTTTTCAAAATTCCCCACATTTGTGTACATCTCAAATATAACTAAAATTACAAATTAATTTGGAAGTTACTTAAAAGTGTTCTAGATTTTAAAATTAAGATTTTTACTTTCTTTCCATTTACTTACAGTAAGTGTTGTTGCTGATACAGTTGCTGGCCCAATTTCAGTTTTTCTTTTGACATCTATACAAGGAAGTGTATTTCCTGTTGAAAATAACCTATGAACTGGAAATTTGACCTAACATCTGTGGTTTGCCAATATCCATCCTTCAATCTAAGCTGTTTTTTTCATCCTTTGTTGTTGGCTGCTGTTCAGTGTTAGTTCTCTTAGTTTGCCCCTTTAAGAATTTTGAGTTAATATGAAAAGCTACAGGAATAATGGAAGGAGCTCTGCCTTGTTTCCGACAACCAGCTTCAGTATGAGTAGTTTAGAGGAGCCAAATAAATGGAGACAATCAGTAAATTGTGTAAAAAATACAAAACGTTCTATCCATCTATCAGTTTGTTTGCAGAGTTATCAAGCTTTCCATCCATCCACTTGTCTGTCCATCCATCCCTCTACCTATCTATGGCCAACATTACATGCATATATTGTAAAACTTGCTATAAACTATGTTAGTTCTCTTGCAAAACAAAAAACAAAAAGCTTTCAAGTAACACTGTGCCATCTGGCATCCTTTTTGCTTACTAATGAACATTCCTGCTGCATTTATACATTTTTTTTATCTTTTATCTGCCTTTTTATACAATATTGATAAACAAATCAAGATGTCATGACACTGATCTAACAGAAGAACATTGTTCTCTATGCAGGTTTATTGTGTCTTATATTAATTATAGCACACACATTATTGAATTTACTGAAGTGCTTTTCTGGATACTATCCAAAGACTAACACTAAGGCAGATGGAATTAAATAAAAAGGGTTAGTTACATTTAAGAGCACTGGATGAATACTTCATAGTCTGCTTATAATTAAAAGGGTTATAAACTCAAATATAAAGTGCAAGTGTGATCATTCACTTATACTTTAATGCACAGTTCTTAAAACTATGATACCTAAAAGAAAACCTTTGACATTGAATATACAGTCTATTCTGCAAGCAACATGTGAGGCCTTAGTCAGACGGGCGATTTTTCGCGCGATTTGCGCATGCGCATGCGTCCGGTGATTTTATAAAACCATTGCTTTGCAATGGTATCGGACACATGAGCGCTTTTTATGCGCTCGCCCGATAAATTATAGAACAAAAAATCGCAGATCGCACCTATCTGCGATCTGCGATTCCTGTTCTCTTCTCTATATGCGCTCAATGGGGCCGGCGGCAGCAGCGCCGACCCCATTGAGAACATATAGAAGACAAATCATTCTTCTCTGCCACAGCTGTAACAGCTGTGACAGAGAAGAACGATGTTTGCCCATTGAATTCAATGGAGCGGCAATACAGCCGCTCCATTGAAAGCAATGGGCTGCCGGCGTGCGCGGTGTGAATTGTCGGGAAGGGGTTAAATATATAAACCCTTCCCTGCAATTCATTCTAAAATGTGTTAAAATAAAAAAAAATTGTATACTCACCTTTCCGCTGCAGCCGGAGTCCAGCCGCGGCCGCTGTCAGTTCTCCTAAACTGCTTCTTGGCACTATTCAGCCGGCGGGGCTTTAAAATCCCCGCCTGCTGAATGATCTGCCTCTGATTGGTCACAGCCCTGACCAATCAGAGGCTGAAAACACTCACACACCCATTCATGAATTCATGAATGGGTGAGTGACTGCTGCCTCTCAGCGCTGAGCCAATCAGGGGCAGGTCTGACTCACATCCATTCATGAATTCATGAATGGGTGTGAGTGAGGCATGCCTCTGATTGGCTCAGCGCTGAGCCAATCAGGGGGCAGGTCTGACTCACACCCCCTTCACACCCACTGCAGGACTGCCACACGGAGCTCCGGCTGCCAGGAGAAGGTGAGTATGCAATTTTTTTTTATTTTAACACATTTTAGGATGAATTGCAGGTAAGGGCTTATATATTTAAGCCCTTACCGACAATTCATCCCGGGCTCGCCCGCAGCGCATTGCTTTCAATGGAGACGGCTGTATTGCCGTCTCCATTGAATGCAATGCGCTGGACAGCTCCGGTCCGTTTCTAATGAAACGCGGCTAGGAGCAGATTTTCGGGCGATTTGCGGGCGACTTGCGAGCACCGGTCACGCGATTTGCAGATGCGCATCCGTCATGCGATCCGCAAATCGCGCGAAAAATCGCCCGTCTGACTTAGGCCTGATAGAGCAGGAGGAGCTGAGCAGATTGATATATAGTTTTGTGGGAAAAGATTCAGTAGAACTTGTATTTTATTCAAGTCCCTGCTTATTCTGATTTTGGATGTTCAATGGGCGGTCCTATGAATGGTAAACAGCTATCTCTGTATGCATAGTCATGTACAGAAAGAGTTGTCGATCACTGATAAAACCACCCATTGGACTTCTAAGCTCAAAATAAGCAGGGATTTAAAAGAATGAAATACAACTGAATATATACTGAATATTTCCCCACAATACTACGGTATATATCAATCTGATCAGCCAGCTGTATGCAATGGTGCCTGCAGCTTGGACAGCATATTCAAGCTGACAGGTTCCCTTTAAACCAGCTAAAACTTGCTTTTTTATGCTGAATATTTATCAAATGAATTAAAACCTATTTGGATAAAGGCAAATTTAAGTTTATTATAGCTGAAAAGGAAATTAATATTCCAACATAATTTGGTTAGCTGAAATTGTGTAAAATAACAAATCCAGTAACAATATACCATTTTCCTGAAGAAGAACTTTCAATTGGTAGGAGAGAAAAGTAGGAAAACGAAGAAATAATATATAGAGGAAGATCTGGGGGTAGAATATGAAGTGAATTGCAATAGGAATTAAAGTTAGCAACTTTAAAGGGCTTTTTCATCTGTATGGGAATTAGCTTGGGATGCATACCACAGGTCACACCTTCAATGCAAGCAGCCTGGACATGAACTTTCCAAACTATTGTAGCATTTAATTGAATACACAGCTGCAAAACCTAACAGTCACTTCTAAAAGTATGGTATGTAGGTGTATGAAACAAAGTAAACAATGAAGAGGTCATAGAATTTGCCTGAGCAATTTCTGAATTTGCCTGAATCACCTGTCAATGTTACAATCATAGAAAACCCATTCAGATAGTAAAGATATTCCTGAACATGCTTGGAATCGAGGATTCTATTGACTTCAAATTTAAAAGGTAAAACAGTGTCCAAATGTATTAAAATTTTAGGAGACTTTAACAAAAATGTCATCAAAACCAGGGATTGGAACAGAAAAATATGAAAATTGTTCAGGATGTCAAAGTTAGGAGGAAGTTGGAAGCTGTAGACTACAGCATTCATGCAACTCAAGATATAGAAGGGATGGATAAAAGTAGGAGTCAACTTAAAGTAAGGTACATTTTGCCTAATAATTTTTGTGTAGATAGCCAAACTCAATAAAAAAAAATAAAAACTCAAGAAAAATAGTAGCCTCAAGCCAACAATGTTTATGAGCCTACCTTTTGCCTTGGACATCAATATTTTGTATTCTTGGTATATCTCATTCTATATGGAACTCTAAGGAAGAAAATGATGGTGAGTATGGAGACTGAAAGATAAAATAAAGAGGAAGGCTAGGTCGTAGTAAAGAAAAAAAAAACTGCTTGAAAGGTGATTTGCCTGAAGCCAAGGGAACATGTTAGTGTCCCTCAAGGCTCCATCCTAAAACCCCTACTCTTCTCCATCAACACATTTGACCTAAAAATTTCAATACCACTTTTATGCTGATGACAGTCAAATCTACCTCTCTGGCCCAGATGCAACCTCTCTTCTTTCCAGAATCCCAGAGTGTCTAATGGCTATATCCTTCTTTTCCTCTTGCTTCCTAAAGCTTAACGTGGAGAAAACTGAGTTTTGGTGCTTAGTTTACTCCAACTGTCTTCTGCTGTCTTCCTGATCAAGATTTGGTGCACAAAACGACCAGATGTAGCCTATTTGCTTACTGAGCAGCATGACATCTACGGTATCCTACTGGGGCTGAGGTATCCTACTGACAATTATTGCTTTATTCTATCATTAAATATGTTGCTTAAATTAATATATATTTATACAAAGAGCCTAAAGGTTCCCTTGAATATAGGAAGAAATGCCTCAGACTCAGGTAGTTACAGAGAATAGATTTGGAACCGAGGTTTGTGGCCAGGCAGTAGGTTGGTGTCACAGTCATAGGAATATTGATCTAGAACGGTCTAAGCTTTACCTGCATCAACTCATCACAGATGGGAGGCATAGTAAATAACTAAGGTGCAGGAGGATTACTGAAGACAGGAGACAGAAGTGGGAAACAATTGGAACATTCCTTCTCGGGCAAAAACCTGATGGAAGAAATCATTCAAAAAAGAAAATTCATTTTCAATCAGAATTTTACACATGGCAATGGAAGCATGCTCTGCTCCTCAATCACCCCTCTGGATGTCATCAGGAAATGTTGCAGTAAGGAGACAGTATGGTCATCATGTTCCTAGACAGAAGATGCACAGGTCAGGGCCTCTCCAGAAAAAAGTAAGATAATATAAGCAATATTGACCTAAATGGGAAATTTTGAAGCACGAAGTTAAAAAGCAAGCCAGCATCCAAGAGTGAATAAGATAAAAACTTCGAGTTTATTGGCAATAATTAAAACCGCACAATGAACAACATTGGTGGAGAGACAAACAAAGCTACGTATTTTGGCATAAATCTTTTTTCATAGCATAAGGAACACACATGCTCATAAAAGACCTGAGCAGGTCACATGATTGAAACCTTACAATCTTTGTGTTGGGGGTCCTTGGCAATCAGGACCAATTCAGAGCATGCAGAATATAAGGAACTTATATGGATCGGTGTACTGGTAACCTTTGAACACGTTTAAAAATTGATAGAACACTTGGTTCCTCATCATATCACTCAAGCTAAAAAAGTAGAATGGTCCCAGTGGCAGTAGCTGAAGAAAATCATTGGAGATGGTGCAAGTGTTGTACAGCCAGTGGAGCCAGTGTACAATCTGAAATGCATCTAGGCAGGAAGAAATTATGGATAGTTTTCTTGTTGTGCAACTTGGCCATCATAAAAATCCAATGGAAAAGCAGTCACTTACTTTAGTTTTTGTGTTTAATAGCCTGAGTATATATGGTTACATAAATATATTATGGAACTGAACTCAATCTGGCAATCGCTTAACTCAGATATAGAGTCTTAGGGATCATCCTGTTGTTCACCAAGGATGCTTGCAAGGAAAATTGGGCTTCACCGATCAGATCTCCAGATCATGGTTCCCAGAGTATTCACCGATTGACCATGGGCACAGCAGCAATACAGTTACAGGAGCCTAGTTAGAAAGATCTATGAGTAAGAACCATTATATTGACCAGAAAAGACAAATCAAGAAGAGGTGTTGCAGTGTTTCTGGTATTGCTGCCTTACTGATAAGTCTGGTGCTGATTTTGGAGATGTTTCTACATTCTTCTGGCTCAGTGGGTGAGGTATTAGGTGTGGCATGCTTAATCTCACCTGTGGATAAGTACTAGGGCTATTTAGCCTGGCCTGAGACTGGGCTGAACTGCAGTTGATTTCAGCCTCTATCTGACTGGGCTGGTGGTCAGAAGTGTGCTCCTGGATTGCTCAGTTATTTGCTGCATCTCAAGCTAAGTACTGTTTGTTTTCATTTATAGTTTTGGTTTTCTTGTGTTGTTTCCCTTTCCCTCGTAGGGTCAACTAGGGGCTGAGGCACACGGTCAGGACCGTCCTTATCAGGGTGATAGTCTTGCTTTCAAGCAGGGCCCTTCCCAGGTTTTGGTTGTATAGGAACAGTGTTTTCCATATTTTGATTCCTTTCTTGTTTTGTCTTTTTAGTTATTTTGTATTTGTAGGACATCTGCAAGTGACAGATCCAGCACGTCCAGGTTGTATGTAACTAGAAATAACAGAGTGAAATGTCTAACCAGAGGTTAAACCCCAGAGAGACACTAGAGAAGGCAACTAATCCAAAAAATGAGACAAGAAGCAAAATCAAGCAGGGTTAAACACATTATGACTAGACTGACTGAGAGACATAGAAACTAAATGCAGTGACTAGGAAAAGGCATATTTTACTGAGATAAGGCCCTTGCTTGGATAGATGCTGAGAGTGATTTGTATCTAGTTGCCATGGGAACAGAACACCTACACAGGAGTAGGGCACTGAAACAGAAAGTACTAGTCTTTGATTCTCATCCTCTTAACATATTTTGTAGAGATGAGCGAGCGTACTCGGAAAAGCACTACTCGCTCGAGTAATTTGCTTTATCCGAGTATCGCTGTGCTCGGGTCTGAAGATTCGGGTGCCGCTGCGGCTGACAGGTGAGTCGCAGCGGGGAGCAGGGGAGAGCGGGCGGGAGAGAGGGAGAGAGAGATCTTGCCTCCGTTCCTCCCCGCTCTCCCCTGCAGCTCCCCGCTCCGTGCCGGCACCCGAATCTTCAGGGACGAGCACAGCGATACTCGGATAAAGCAAATTACTCGAGCGAGTAGTGCTTTTCCGAGTACGCTCGCTCATCTCTAATATTTTGCCTACTCTATCCCTTGTTTTCATGTTATTATACTGCACCATTAAAATAACCCTCTTCATGTGCTCCAGTACCACTGCTATCTTTGGTCTTATTACCACACTACACCATAAAATATCTGTATATTTATGTATGTGTTAACAGGGTTCACCTAGGCTATAATGCTACTTTTACTCAGGTGTGTGTTTGCTTATAATGCACTAATATGTCATTTTAACACCTTTAAAACCTGAAATTTTTCATTTTTTTTTTGTCCCCACGTTCCTAGAGTCATAACTTTATTCCATCTTGTGTTCCACATAGCTGTATGTAGGCTTGTTTTGTTGCAGGATAAAGTACTTTTTTTTAATAATTCCATTTCATGTACCATAGAATGTAGTGAAAAGTTTTTAAATATTTTTGGGTGGGGTAAAATGAATAAAATGCAGTTGCAACATTTTTGTGAAAGGGGGAGTGATACTTACAGTGCTCAAGATGCAGTAAAAATGACATGTGCATTTTATTTTGTGGGTTAGTATGATTATGGTGATACCAAATTCATATTTTTAATGTCTTGACACTTTTAAAAAGACCCTTTTTTAGCTTTTGTTAAATAGTAACAAAAGCATCTCTATATCCTGAGGTCCATAACTTTTTTTTCATTTTTTTTGTCAATTGGGCTGTGTGATGGCTTGCTTTTTGTAAGGCAAGCTATATTTTATTTTAGTACCATTTTGGAGTACATACATTTTTTTGGTCACTTTTTGTTCAATTTTTTTGTTCGGGGGATAAAAAGACTCACAATTCAGACAATGTGGAGTTTTTTATGGTGTTCATTATGTGAGGGATAAGTAATGCAACATTTTATTAATATGGACATAGGCTTATCTTTTTCATTGTCCTGATTTTTTTAATTGGAAAATTGTTTTTTAACTTTGAAATCTTTTTATGTTTAAAGAAAATTACATTTTTTTCTACAGTATTTTTTAGTCTACCTAGGGGAATAAAACTTGCAATCAATGAGTTGTGTGTACTATATACTGCAACACTTCAGTATTGCAGAATATATTAATTTTCAATGTTGCCTATTAAGCCATGCCACTAGCATCCTGCAATTGCATAATTGGCAATGGAGCACTGCCAGGGTTCCCCTTCAACTGGCTGTTTAGACGCATGGTCAGTTTTGACCATGTATCTAAATAGTATCTAAATATTTAACCACTGCAATCGGTGATAATTCTGACTAGGGCTGTTGCCAGCAGCTGTCAGAAACAACTGATAGCTTGTGAGTATAAAATGGATTTAGCTCTCAAACCTGTTCCATACATTGTATAAATAATGGAATTAAACATTTGTTTCTTTATCCTACCTTTACATATAGTGTTGGATTTGCTAATCTTGAAATCTCTGTTACTGCACCATTCATCAGAATTTGGTTTGCAGTAATCCACACACATACTGAATAAACCAACCCATTAATATATATTCACAGAGAGGGCAGCACAAGTCAAACTAAGAGTTGAAAAAGCCCTATTCACAGACGTGACTTGGTTAAAATAATAGGTTTTATTAAGTTTTATCTAAAAAAACACACAATTGGGCACAACAAAAGACACAACACAAACTCCAAGTTGTAATGGAAAGACGTTAGCCCACCTAATAGTGAGTTGGAAATAGGTTGGTGGGTTTCAATAATACAACTTGGTATTACTTCTGATACTCTGTATTTCTTAATGTCGCACATCAGTTAGGAATACAGACTACACAGGGGCTGTTCATGGATTTACCAAAAAACAGACCCCCAATTGGATATCTGTAGTTTTGTTACTGTAATGACAGTATTCAACCAGAAATTCTCAGGTTGCGGAGAGATGATGTTCAACCTGAGAAAGTGAATATTTCTGTCAAAATTTCTGCCTACTGAGTCGAAAAAAATTTTTTTCTTTCCGGCTCAAACGGACAGAATGTCAAAGATTTTGATTTTAGTCCATTTTTTTATTCCTTATAGACAGTACTCCTGCTCATGGCGACAATGTTTGAGCAGAAACTTTCCGGTTGCGAAAAAGTAATATTCAACCTAGGAAAGTAGTTATCTCTGTCAGAACTTACTGCTTAGTGAGCTGGAAAACATGAACCGCTCAAAAGGACAGTGTGTCAGGGTTTTAAATTGTCAATATTTTTACTTGTTATAAACAGTACTCCCACTCTACGCGTTTCACCACTGTGTATACGTGGATCCTCAGGAGACTTAGTACTTGGAGAGTAAAAATAACAGTAATGTTTCCAGAGTTATGATAGTAAATCGTTAAGGTATCACTCAATAGTTAGAGTATCACTTAAAATATTTAATCCTCAATCAGAAGGTGAGCTCTTAGCGTTCAATTTGAGCTAGTAGGGTTTAGCCTCGATAAAAGGATAGTTAGAAGTTGTAGATACGAGGTTATTTATTTCGGATGTTAAACCCTTCTTCTCTATCAGTCTCACTTCAAATTGTCCTATGCCAGGTATAATGGTCATTATATGAATGAAATTGATTTTTCAGTTTTAGAGATTTCTGAGCACCGGCTGTATGTGAACATTCAGTACATATAGTGTTTTTATTTTAGATTTTTATTCCTTAGTCAAATCAGTTTATAAATGATTTTAAAGTTTAACATGTATTTCATCTTGTACATTTAGATTGATGTTAGCTATTAGAGATGAGCGAACGTGTTCGTAACGAACACTTACGCACCCGGACACCGGCTTTGCCGAGGACTTCAGTGTCCGCGCGTAAAGCTTCGGCGGGCGCCGGGGGGCGGGGAGAGGCGCGGCGGCGTGGGCGGCAGCAGCGGGGAACAGGGGGGAGCCCTCTCTCTCTCCCTCTCCCCCCCACTCCCCGCCGCACCCCCCCGCGCTGCCACGGCGACCCCCGAACTTTTTTCGCCCGAGCACGGAATTGCTCGCAAAGTTCGGTGTTCGGGCGAAAAGGGGCGGAGCCGAACACGTTCGCTCATCTCTATTAGCTATCAATAAACCAACTTTGCATTACTTATATTCCATGACTTCTGAGTAACATAACATTTCTTTCTCCACTCACATTCCATATAAAAGTAAAAATTCTGCCTATTTGGCTGCTTCTTGGCACTTGAAATTGTATTAGTCCATTGTTTGACAGTCAGAATTTGACAGTCATGTGACATAACTGCTTAGCTTTTACGGTTTTTCAAACCTCAACAACGCACAGAATTCTGATAACAAAAGGTTACCTGAATCCTGAATTTAACCGTGAACAAAAAATGTCATTATGCATAAAATCTTTTAAAAGAGAAACAAGGAAAAATAGAGTGAAAATAATCAGTTAGCCTATAATAATATATCTTTATGAAAAGTGTTATTTATTTGCTTAGATAAATGGATACTTTATGGATATGAATTTCTACAGAAACATGTTTTACATATCTATTTTAAGATCTTAACCTACATATGAAAATGAAAGAAATACCTTTCTCATTTTTGGTACAACATCTGAGAAGTAGAGAAAAAGTTTAACCAGCATGAATGGGTTAATAATTTTAACATTCTCTTCTTTTATATAAAGCCTTATTTAAATGTTTATCAGTTGTGAGATGTGGAGCAGGCCCTAGATTCACTAGGGAGGGCTGCTCATTGCCTATGCATGGGAGCGTTGTAGGAAGATTAAAATAACATTGAGTATATTCTGTAAATGAAGGAGAGAACTAAAAGAAGCCTCTAGAGTCCATTATAAATTTTAATAATACATCAAGGTAATGTAACTGAATAACCGATCTCTGAGGGAAGAATCACAACATTTGGCTAATATTACAATTTAAATTATGAAAACAAAAAGAGCTTTTAGTTAATCTTGTCTTTCTGCTTTTATTCTTCTGGCTCTTTTTTATTTTCCCTGAATCCAAAACACCATGTAAACAAATAAAAGTATAGGAGAAAATAAACAGTTTGGCATCTCAGTAGATTAATTAATGTGCTTCAGCCTTGGCATCGGTAGTCAAAAATTATGTGCATAAATAATATCACTAATTAAAAAGATGCAGATTAACATGCAAATAATGTTAATGAGGATCTGTAATTCCAGAGTGGATTCGCATAACATCAACAATTTAATGGGTTGGAAGGCTTGTGTTTGCATTACATTAATAAATTTCAAAGACCTTGCATAAAAAAAGTTCTGTTGGAACCTCCGTCTCCCACTTGTGAGTTGTAAATTCTGTGGGCAGTAGCAGGCACTCATAGGCAGATGCCAAAGTCATTATCTCAAAGACTGTTGAGATGCTGCCATGAGCCAGTGTGGCCAGCTGTTGGGAGCTGGGCAGTGGGCACTGCACTGTGCCAATTAATCGCAATAGATAGGCAGTTTCTATATCTATTTAAGCTGATAAATATTTTGTTCTTTTACAGCTAAACCATGAGGGAAATCATTTTAAACAGGCAAACTTGCCTAAACTTACTAACCTTTGATGTGTCATGGAAATTTGTATGTATAATCATAATTATTGGTTCAGATCCATCTCATAAATAAATATGTTTTTTTTTTACAATGACAAGTAAAAATAAAAAAATATACTAAAATATCTCAATCCTTAAATCAACACATTGTAATAAACTTGAATGAATCTTCAAAATGTAATGCAAATTTTCATTCTTGTGCTTGTTTTCCCACTACCTCTAGAACAAATCTGTTTTAAGGCATGAATGATTGCCTATTATTAGATTGTGGTATTAGTGTGTACAGTAGAGATGAGCGAGCGTACTCGGAAAAGCACTACTCGCTCGAGTAATTTGCTTTATTCGAGTATCGCTGTGCTCGTCCCTGAAGATTCGGGTGCCGCTGCGGCTGACAGGTGAGTCGCAACGGGGAGCAGGGGAGAGCGGGCGGGAGAGAGGGAGAGAAAGATCTCCCCTCCGTTCCTCCCCGCTCTCCCCTGCAGCTCCCCGCTCCGTGCCGGCACCCGAATCTTCAGGGACGAGCACAGCGATACTCGGATAAAGCAAATTACTCGAGCGAGTAGTGCTTTTCCGAGTACGCTCGCTCATCTCTAGTGTACAGTACTAGTATAAGTTGAACAGGTTGAAGCAATGTGCAAGTAAAGCTTAAGGTTACATTACTAAATCACTGCAAGTGAACCTCTCCTTTATATACCCCGATAAAAGTTATTTTTATGAAATATGCATTAAAATTCCCAAAAAACAAAATCACAATACTGAAAACAAATATTATAAAGATTCAAATCATGACACCCGGGCAACAATAAGTTTTTATTTTATTGTTGTTACATGACTATGGGGTCTGCCATGCTATCTTGCCTGAGCTGCAGAGCTATGCCTTATAGTAGAACTTATGGGCCAATTCACAAAATAGACAGGAGGGGACCCATTGACTTCTTTGGGAGACTGTTCTAAACATGTTCTGTGACATATGCAAAGGTCATTGTTCAGGGAGGAGGAATAGATAAGATGTGATCATCACCTATTGTGAATGGTGGATCCTGTGTTCTCAATATAGAGGTATTTTCTTTCATTGTATTCCTGCAAAAGACGCTGATGAGACAACCGTCTATTTACACGAGACGAGCTGATGAGCAAACGATGCCCAACAGCTCGTCCCAGTGATGCTCACTCCTTTGCTGTTACACAGTAGCAAATATCGCTGGCATTGCTCACAGTGCTGTCGGTATGGAGGCGTAGCGGGCTGTGGAGGGTTCTCCCCACAACCTGCCTCCATGAACTGTAAGCAGACGGTCGTTCAGAAGTGAATGACTGCTGTTTACACTGAACAGCACGGTCTTCAGTTTTCTGAATGTAGAAACTGAATGACTAAACAACTCTCATTCAGTTGCTGCATGCAATTACATTTGATGATTATCGTTCAAATTCCCATGGGAGCCTCCAATATAAAGTAAACAAGATTGTCCTGTTTACTTTGAATAGAGGTGGGCAGCCAGAAAATCTCTGGCATGCTCTGCCTCAATTGAGTGAGTGATGATTGCTCCTGTGTGAGGACACAAGAGCGATAATCTTTGGGATGACTGTTGGAAGCTTATGCCCCCGACAGTTGTCCCATGTGGAAGGACCCTAAAAGTTTTCTTTGCAGATTATGGAGTGACTATTATCAGGTTTAGGCCCAATGCCATAGATGGATTTTTGCTGCGGAATTCGCAGCCAGATGCCCGCCGTGAGTTCCACAGCAATGTCCGCCCATATACATGCTATGTTAAAAGATTCTTCCGTGCCCACCAGTGGAAAATCGCAATCTTGGGAAAATTGCAGCATGCACTATTTGGTGTGGGAAATCGCATGGACATCTTCCATTGTAGTCAACGGAAGCTGTACGATCCATGGCATTGCCAATGCCATGCCGCGTCATGCCCTGTGCATGTGTGCCAGCTAAGAAACTTGTAGTGGATCCAGACAGGTTAGTATGGGTCTCTGACTGGCCCCGGGTCTGATTCCGCTGCGAGATTTTGCAGTCGGAATCCGACCCGGCCTTAGTGGTCAGTGTGAAAATTGCAGGCTTTTTATAATGTTTTAAAGTACAGACCATGACATCAAACATCCCCCCCTCCCCCGCAAAAAAAACATCAAAAATTATTTTAAAAAAATGTTTAAATAAAAACTTAAATTACACAGTAGGTAATTTCTGATACATTTCGTTTACACTTTCAACCCCTTATTTTCCCTTTGCACACCACAACTTCGGCCCTCATTCCATGTCTGTGGCACTAGAATTTTGCTTTCACGTTTGCTGATAATGGAAAATCATTGCATGTAAATGCTACCATTGTTAGCTTTTAGGCCGAATGATGATTTTTAGTTCATAAAAACTATCGTTCAGCCGGCCAGCTGATAGTAGGGAGCGCACTCTCTGATTCTCCATGACAGCACTAATAACAATGTTTTCAGCTGCTGTCCTGCAGGAGAACAATGGAGGATGTGTGCACTGATATCTGCATACAGCGAAGAGAGCTTCATTTAAATGCAAATAAAGCTAATAAGCTACTAATAGGCATTAAGGCCCTTTTACACACCATGTTTTACTCAAAATTTGCTCGAAAGCCATCTTTTGAGCGATAATCGTTGTATGTAAATGTGATCCCATCATGCACTTACAGTGCACTTTTCGTCCATCCTTGACTTTAAGTCAGCATGAAATCCTCATCCCTGATAAGAGGGACCGCATGCTCAATTCTCCACGATCAGCGCTGATAGCATTCTTTAACAGTTGTTAACAGCTGTTGTCCCACTGGAGAATAATAGTGATGTATTTAGAGAACAGACCACCTGCTATTCTCTAAATACAGCAAATGAAGTACTAGAGGGCTGATTAGCCCATTAGTACCTATGCAAAATGATCGCTCAAAACTGTCACTCAAACTGTCTTTTGAGCGAAGTTTGAGCAATCATCTTTGCGTGTAAATGGGGCTTTACTATTCTAAATATGATATGTACTCCAGACTTGACATTTTGTAGTTAAAAGTTATAATCTCCACCTCTTGTGCTCTGCACATATCTAAGATGTTGCTATTCCCGGTCAAGCTTTAAATACGATCCTTATTTCTCTGCCGATTTCTCTTCCTTGCCAATGGCAACGGAAATTGAACATTACTTTACTAAGTTGTAAGAGGCAGCTGCTTAGGTGGTCTGAAGAGACTCCCTGTCATCCGCGACAGAGCCACAACGGCTTCTTCGTGGCGTTATTGCGATTTATTTTACTAGATTGACCCGATGTTCAGTACGTGAACATAAAAGGTTTGGAAAATTGTTTTTTGTGTTTCTTTGCCTATTTTTCTCTCTGCCTCTTTCTTCTCTGTTTCTATGCCGGTATTTCTGGCTGTGTCTGCCTCCATGTGTTTTGCTGTGTCTACATGTGTCTTTCTCTTTGTCTGCCTCTGTCTTTTCTCTGCCTGTCATTTCTGTTTGCTCTCTTTTTGTCTTCTGACTCTGGCTGTTATTGGTGGCCCAGAGGGGGGGGGGGGGGTGTCAGCTGATGACGGCCAGGGCCGCCACGCAACCTACCATGCTTTTGTCACGGGAGCTGCATCTGTTCTGAGGAGCCATGATCGAGCAGCGCTGGGTAAACGGGATTTATGAGTGTGGCTTAGCCAATTCATAAATGCTGCTTCCACGACACGATGCCTGTGAATGGTTATGCAGCTCTGCATTGAAAGGATGCACCAATCGCAGCCATTGCATGCTCCCTTTCAGTGCCCGCCACTCCCATGTAGCACCTCCCTGCTGTAGAATCATAACTGTCCTTCAGCATCACCCCGCTCTTCTTCAGCAACACCTCGCTGTCCTTCAGCACCCTCCGCTCTGCTTCAGCAACACCTCGCTGTCCTTCAGCACCCTCCGCTCTGCTTCAGCAACACCTCGCTGTCCTTCAGCACCCTCCGCTCTGCTTCAGCAACACCTCGCTGTCCTTCAGCACCCTCCGCTCTGCTTCAGCACTGCCCCGCTCTCCTTCAGCGCCACCCTGCTCTCCTTCAGCAACGTCCAGTTTCCTTCAGTAGCGGCAGCTCCCTGTTAGCCCCAGCCGCTGTCATTCAGTATCGGCAACTCTGCTTCAGTACGAGCTGCTCCTGTTCAGCATCGCCCACTGCTCTTCAGTACCGCCTGCTCACGCTCAATTAGCAACGCTTTGCTGTCCCCAGGCACATGCCCATACCCTTAACTTAGGTAATTTGGTCTGCCCTCAGAGGTCACTCACTGTACCACACTTTGATTTTATGATTTTACAGCGGTGGTGAGGGTGTCACTAATCTAATGACACCAAAGTCATCCACCAAAGGTCAGACAAAGGGGTCAACGTGTGGTGCATAAAAAAGCTTGTAGGCTTATTTATATTGGATTATCAAATCGTGACGCCAGCACTACATTAGCACAAGAATGTTAAATGTAATGTAATTAAGAAATCACAAGAACCAGGCTTTAAAATGTAATAACTTTCTTTTGCATTTCTTTGTTGATGTCAGTAGGGATCATATATCAGTGGACACATACAAGTCTTTCATTAAAAGTGGTTATTTTCTTTACATGTTAGGATACGTGTATCTATAACAGGAATAATGTACATGGGGTTCTTCAGGTTACAGACAGATGATGCTCTGGGTAACATATGGCAATGCTGTTAGTTTTCCTTGGGTCGGTTTAATGGCTCTTTAGTGGTGTGAACTGTGAGAAGTATACACCTTTGTTTTGGCCCAGGTTATGAGAGAATTCTGTGGCTCTAGTGTCTGCAATTATAACACTGCTCTGTATTAGGGCCACTCTCCTCACAGTAAAATCTATACTTCTGTGTTTTACCCCTCGGGTCTCTGCCACCTCACAGGGACTCTCCTGTGACAGGCCGCAACTCACCTCTGGATCCAACAACTTTTCCAGTAACTTCCGGAAGCTCCCTGGCTGTAATGCTGACTGGGATCTTTCTTCTCTCGGTAATCCTAACTCTCCATACACACTAACACTGTCTCTCTCTCTCTCTGATGGCTGCCAGAAGATTTTCGCTATTTAACTCTCTCACTTATCTGACTAACTCCTCCGAACTACACATATAGTCACACTGACTAACTATATGGTTCACTTGTTTAACAGCTGACTTACTGATAAACTTTCTGTGCACTTCACTGTTCTGATCTGACCGACATCTCACTGACTGACAATCTTCTCACTATAACTATGACACAACTCCTCTCCTACCGCTCTCTCTTCACTCCCCAGACCTGCACAATCAACTGCCTCCCAAATATCACTTCAGTCAGAGTTCAATCTGCTGGAAACCAATCAAAATTAACTCTCCACCTGGCAGATTATCAAATGCTCTGTGTAGGGCAAATTAAGTAGTGGTTAACCCCTCCTGTTTATACATGAACTAAGCACCACCATTTAAAGGCAAATCGCTTTTTCTGGACCCATTTGGACCACGACAAAGTGACTTGATTG
The DNA here is from genome assembly GCF_035609145.1 of Eleutherodactylus coqui. Classification (NCBI taxonomy): domain Eukaryota; kingdom Metazoa; phylum Chordata; class Amphibia; order Anura; family Eleutherodactylidae; genus Eleutherodactylus; species Eleutherodactylus coqui. The sequence goes on along the minus strand of NC_089845.1, from coordinate 4,015,938 downwards.
CCCTACAGGATGATAATCAGTGAATTTCAGAATATTTTTTAATTAATACCACTAGGAAATCTGATATTTGTGTTTGGGAAGCACACATTTTGTCATTAGAAGAGTTCTAGTGAAACATGGCTCATGAATTAAATGTGAACAGGCTCAAGCCATCTCACACCAATTGGATGAAATCTGTATTTTGGAAACTCAACAAAAATGTATGTATACCCAGTAAAGATATTTGCCTGTCTCATACAAAAGCACATTAATCTGTATACCTTCCTCATCAATAAATTAAAGGCTATCCTCTCGAAAGGCCCACTAATATGACAATAAGTTTATCAGGTCTTTTGCCAGAACCCTGAGAATACAACACGTCCATGCATATGTCCCAGTGATTTTTGCTTCATCCCAAAAATGCAAACAGCTTCCAAGAGATTTTTGCTTGCATATTCAAGATTTCACAATTCAAGTTTACTATCTCATAAAACCTGTAATGTAAAGGCCCTAGAATCCCTAGTCACTGACCTAGAACTTCAGTCTGCACGGATTCTCAATCTGGTAAAGTTTCAGGCCCTGGTGGCTTCTCTCATATTTTAAATCTCTCGTTGATATTTTGACTCCCCACATGCTAACCTCCTTTGATGCCCTGTTATGTGGTACTTCTCTCTTGAGTGATGCCCTTTGGCACACCTTTCTACAATTCATAAGTCTGGCAAGTATTCCTCCCAGTGGTCCAGCTACAGGTCCATATCCCAGATGACCATCAACATTAAACTCTTTAAAAAGATTGGCTTCTTTCCACCTGGACATCATTCACCCGAAGCAGGCAGGTTTTATGACTGACAGTAGTTTATAATACTATTGTACCAAGGCTATCAACATTATCCACAGGCTCCAATCAGACTGTGTGCCTCTCATGCTCATTTTCACTGATGCAGAGAAGTCCTTTGATAGGGTCAATTGGTTTTTTTTGAAGAAGCTCTTTGAATATAGAATTGAAATTTAATAAGGAGTACTGAATAACCAATCTTTATGGGAGTCCCGCCAGGGGCGTAGCTAGAGGCTCATGGGCCCGGGTGCAAAAGTTTAGCTTGGGGCCCCCTTCCAGAACCGTCCACCCACCACTCCTTTTCACAGCTACTCCTTGCATATCACTTTTAGCTACATTACTGTTTTTTTAATGACCCATCAATGGATCATTAGTAATCAGGGGTTTTATATTTTTAAAACATCCAGAACACAAGCCTCAAGGCACGCTTTGCTTCCCCAAGAAAGAAAAAATAATGATATATACACATACATAATACAGGCACACATACATTGGAGACAGCATGAGCTAACTTTTATAACATGTTAGGGCTCATGTGCACGACCAGGTTTTCACCACGTATTATCCACACGTGGTAATCCCAGCATGCTCTCTTTCTCTGCGTACCACGTAACGTGAGCCCTGTACACTTGTATGATACGCTGCCCATACACATTACATTGTTTCCATACGCATTGTCACTCTAAACAGAGTGGGGAATTAAAAAAAGAATCCCCCTGTGCATGTGCAGTGCTACACAAAGCCATATGTGGTCCCTGCCGGTAGCGTGCATGGCTGGGAAATGTGTGAGATGCTGGTGGTCTCCCACAGTGTTGTAGGCTTACGGCTGTGGCATTGAGCCCTTAGTCACCAAAACAGCGGCTCATTTCTAGCATACCTCTAATAGTGAAGTCAGGTGCCGGCTCGCAGAACCCCCCCTCACTCACCCCCACTCCCCATCACACAGAACCCCCCTCACTCACCACAACTCCCCATCACACAGAACCCCCCTCACTCACCCCCACTCCCCATCACACAGAACCCCCCTCACTCACCCCCACTCCCCATCACACAACACCCCTCGTCCCCCCCCACTCCCCATCACACACAGAACACCCCTCACTCACCCCCACTCCCCATCACACACAGAACACCCCTCCCCCCTCTTAATCATACCGAGGACGTTCCCTCTCACTGACTGCACTTACTTTCACTATGGTCTCTGCGCAGGCAGGCAGCCTCTCCTGCACATCGGCGCTTCCTCCCAGGACCTCCGCTCAGACCCCTCCCCTCTGATGATCTCTGTGCTGGAGAACCAGATGGGGGAGGGGTCTGAGCGGAGGTCCTGGGAGGAAGCGCCGATGTGCAGGAGAGGCCGCCTGCCTGCTCAGAGACCATAGTGAAAGTAAGTGCAGTCAGTCAGTGTCGTGGAAAGTAAGCCCCGTGGGCCCCCAGGGGCTCAGGGGCCGGGTCGCAACCGCACCCCCAGCACCCCCTATATGTACGCCAGTGAGTCCCGCTGCTAAAGTCTGAGTAAATAGTGTCCTTGTGGATGAGTTTGGTATCCATAATGGTGCACATAATATTTCCCCCTCTCACAATTTTTCTTCTTACTCCAGGACCATTCCTCTGTTATATTCATGTGAAAGATGATATTTCAGGGGATACCATCTATGGAGCTACCCTTAAGGTAGTAGCTTAAGCTTATGCTGATCTTCCTCTATTTATATTTACAATCTTTAAATTACTCTTCCTAATCTAATGCACAAATTTCACTTATACTCTCAGGTTCCAACTTCAATAATAATTTCAGCAAGTCTAAAGGTCCTTTTACATGCAAAAATAATCTTTCAAACAACTCAAAGATTTAGAGATTTAGTGATCTAATTGCATAAAGTGTTAATGGCCATTACCACTTTATCATCTTCATTTGCATGTAAAATCAGAGCTGATAACCCTTTAAATGCCGCTGTCAATTCTGAAAGCGGAATTTAAAGGAGATGTCCCGAGGCAGCAAGTGGGTCTATACACTTCTGTATGGCCATAATAATGCACTTTGTAATGTACATTGTGCATTAATTATGAGCCATACAGAAGTTATAAGAAGTTTTATACTTACCTGCTCCGTTGCTGGCGTCCTCGTCTCCATGGTGCCGACTAATTTTCGCCCTCCGATGGCCAAATTAGCCGCGCTTGCGCAGTCCGGGTCTTCTCCTCTTCTCTATGGGGCTCCGTGTAGCTCCGTGTAGCTCCGCCCCGTCACGTGCCGATTCCAGCCAATCAGGAGGCTGGAATCGGCAATGGACCGCACAGAAGCCCTGCGGTCCATGAAGACGGAGGATCCCGGCGGCCATCTTCAGCAGGTGAGTATGAAGACGCCGGACCGCCGGGATTCAGGTAAGCGCTGTGCGGGTGGTTTTTTTAACCCCTGCATCGGGGTTGTCTCGCGCCGAACGGGGGGGGGGGGTTTAAAAAAAAAAAAAAACCGTTTCGGCGCGGGACATCTCCTTTAAATCCCCAAACGATGTTTGGATCTAATGGCAGTCTGGGGCATTCTGAAAGGCAGAATGCCTATCAAGCCATGCCCATGGGGTGGCTGTATAGACCGCCTGCCCGCCCGCAGTATGATGTAATGCTATGGCGATCACGTAAAAGGTAAAAGACAGTTAAAGTTTGATGCTCTATTCGGTTTGGGCTCCGTTGTGTATCCATACAGAAGATTGGGGCCACAATTAGTATGTTTCTGAACATAGGACAATCAGGGGCATCCATTTTGGGGTGAAAGTCTTCATTCATATGTGTGCTGTACAAAAAAACCTGTTTTTAAAATGACACAATTGCCAAAAAAGCAAAAATCACAATTTCTTCCTTGTGCTTTGCTTCGATTCATTCAAAAACTGTGTGGTAAAAATGCGCCATACACCCCTAGATGAATTCGATAAGGGCTCTAGTTTACCCCTCAGTAAATATATGAAGGGTGTAGTTTTTATAATGGGGTCATTTGTGGGGATATCTATCATTCTGACACCTATGAGCCTTTGCAATCGTGGCTTGGTGCAGGAAAACGAAGTGTCCCTGAAAATGTTAATAAGGAATGTTAAATTTGTATGTGTCCTAAATGGTTAAAAAAAAAGAAAGTTTTTACAATGTGTGTCCAGAATAAAGTAAACAGATGGAAATATATATATCTTATCAAAAATGTCTATGTTATGTTTGCACATATTTGAGATATTGCAGTTAAAAAATGTGAAAAAATGAAAAGTTTTTAAAAGTTTTCCCAATTTTGGCGCTTTTAATTAATGTACACAAATTCTATCAGTCTATTTTTACCACCTAAATGAGGTACAATATGTGGCGAAAAAACAATTTCAGAATTACTTGGATATGCAAAACCTTTACGGTGTTGTTCTATGTTAAAGTGACACATGTCAGATTTCCAAAATTTGGCCTGGTCATTAAGGCGCAAACAGGCTTGGTCACTAAGGGGTTAAACAAAAGTTACCCCACTATTGGCACAACTATTTCCTGCTGTGTTAATATATAAGTACATTTCCCCATTCTTTCTCTTTTCTCTTATCTATGCCTGGCCCTGGGCAACCTGATTTGCTTCTTGGATTGGAAGATCCCGTGTTCAAGTCATTGGTATCAACCAATCAATTTAGATTTCTTCATTTAAGAGAGAATGCAGATTGGCCATTGTGGGAGTTGCTTGTTTCCATTTATGATCATAATCCCCTCCTTTTTAATCAGCTGAAGATTTCTTTAACTATATTATTTACTTCTTTTTGCTCAGATTTTTCTATATGTGGGCTAAAACCCCTTTTGCAGAGCTCTGTATGGGAACTGGCCAAATTAGTTATATCCTGTCCAAAAGGTACCTATTCTTGCAGCCTTTCCCAATCGATAACTAAGCACCTTTGTTTTTACTGCAGTGGGAGGTTAAGTTGTTTGTCTTTGATCTCAGACCAAAGGCAACAAATGTGCTCGTGTTTATAAATTCTCCATAAGCTCTCGCTTCTAAGAAGCTAGTTGGAAAGTTTTCTAACAATGCTATAGAATCTGAACTCATCTGTATGCTTTCATAAGTGAGGTAAACCTTCTTTGTTATATAGATTTGGTGAATCGGAAGGGTCAGTCATCCATATTTGCTAATCTTGTTGAGTTCTGTCTCCTTTCTGTAACAAAGTACAACTGGTAACATACAAAGTATCTGATCCATTGACCAACGTGCGTCTGGTGCTCCTTTTTCCTCTATTACAAGAATTCTCACACTTCAGTTTGCCTGATAGCACACCACTTGTTGATGACAACCAAAGCTTGCATCCTTTTGCTGTGGAAAAAAGATTACTCTCCTATCTTTCTCTGATTTTACAAGATGAATAATGTGATGAGTCTTTAGAACTTCATGTCTTCCTTAGATGACTCATATGAAAGGTTCTACAAAACATGGTTCCATAGGATGGAATTCCAGTATTCTACTGACTTTTGACTTCCTTTCAGATTCAACCTGGGGAGCTTGCTTAGTATTCATACCCTAAATTTGGTTTCTTATTTTGTATTTCTGCCTTACTAAACTTTCCCTTTTCAATCCTTACCCCATTCTCTCAAGTTTTTTTCTCATTTTTCCTCCTCCTCTTCCTTTTTCCCCTCCCCCCTTTTCTACTCTATTTCTATCTCTTTCTCCACCTGCTCTTTCTTTTGTCTGCCTTCCTCTCTTTATTCCTCTGCTAGTGTTTTCTCTGTTTGCATGTTCTTACATTGTTTTGTAATTCACAGACACTAGGGTGGATTTGGAGGGAGGAGTGATTAACGCTTATCCCTCATTCTTTTTTATTGATAAAGGGTGTCCATGTCAGATTTTTTTCACTGCTTGTTTAATATTTTTATTCTTTATGTGTATAAAAATGGTTTGTAATATTTATGAATGATGTTGGTTAGTGTTTCTCTTCTGTGTTGGTTATTCTGGCTTAATTCTGAAATAACGAATTTCTTAAACAATTGCCAAGATATATGATACAGAGCTGTAATATCTAGAGAAGAAGTCAAAATAGTTTAAAATGTGGATTCGAATTTTATAGGCTATTGATATTTATTATATTCAAAAAATAACCAAAAACCTCTAAACTATATGGTGATTTACGGTAGAATTCTGAAAATTAAGATGACAAACTGGAAATTATAATGTCTGAAGAAAACTATAACATAGCAGGCATAACTAAGATGTGCATATATAAAAGATGTGACTTGGTGGTTAACATACAGGTTTACCGTTTATTCAGAAGAGATATTAAAAAAACAAAAAGTAGGAGGGATTTGTCTTTATTTAAAATCCTGTTTAAAGCCCAAACTACTGGAAGATATATGTAAGGGAAATGAACAGGTGGAGTCTCTATGGGTAGAAGTACATGGAGGGAAAAAACAAGAATTTAATTCTTATAGGGTTGCAGGCCACCAAATATTAAAAAATCCTGTAAAAGTCAATTACTAAAGCAAATAGCAGAAGTTGCAAATCACAACGAGGTTATTATTATGAGGGACTTCAATTATCCAGATATTAACTGGGAAATAAAGGAAATCTCATAAAGGTAACAGGTTTCCATCAATAACTAAAGATCATTATTAGAGATGAGCGAACGTACTCGTCCGAGCTTGATGCTCGGGCGAATATTAGGGTGTTCGGGATGTTCGTTATTCGTAACGAACACCACACGATGTTCGGATGTTCGGGTTACTTTAACTTTCTTCCCTGAGAAATCTTTTCTATATGCGCTCAATGGGGCCGGTGGCAGCAGCGCCAACCCCATTGAGAACATATAGAAGACAAATCCTTCTTCTCTGCCACAGCTGTAACAGCTGTGACAGAGAAGAACGATGTTTGCCCATTGAATTCAATGGAACCGGCAATACAGCCGACTCCACTGAATGCAATGGGCTGCCGGCGATCGCGGGATGAATTGTCGGAAAGGGGTTAAATATATAAGCCCTTTCCTGCAATTCATCCAGAAATGTGTAAAAATAAAAAATATATATATATACTCACCTGGTGCCCGCAGACGGAGTTCAGCGCGGCAGGCTGCAGTTCTCCTGAACTGCTCTGAACAGCTGTGAGTAGTATTCAGCAGCCGGGGATTTAAAATCCCCGCCTGCTGAATGAGAGGCCTCTGATTGGTCACAGCCTGACCAATCAGAGGCCAGCCCTCACTCACACCCATTCATGAATTCAGCTCTCCTGCCCCTGAGCCAATCAGAGGCAGCCCTCACTCACCCATTCATGAATGGGTGTGAGTGAGGGCTGGCCTCTGATTGGTCAGGCTGTGACCAATCAGAGGCATCTTATTCAGCAGGCGGGGATTTTAAATCCCCGGCTGCTGAATACTGCTCACAGCTGTTCAGAGCAGTTCAGGAGAACTGCAGCCTGCCGCGCTGAACTCCTTCTGCCGGCACCAGGTGAGTATATATATATTTTTTATTTTTACACATTTCTGGATGAATTGCAGGAAAGGGCTTATATATTTAACCCCTTTCCGACAATTCATCCCGCGATCGCCGGCAGCCCATTGCATTCAGTGGAGTCGGCTGTATTGACGGCTCCATTGAATTCATTGGGCTAACATCGTTCTTCTCTGCCACAGCTGTTACAGCTGTGGCAGAGGAGAACTTGCTGTGTCGTTCCCATCATTTTCTTTAATTGCCAAGATTTTCACACATGAAAACCTTAGCGAGCATCGGCGAAATACAAAAATGTTCCGGTCGCCCATTGACTTCAATGGGGTTCGTTATTCGAAACGAACACCCGAACATCGCGGGAAGTTTGTTTCGAATAACGCGAACCCGAACATTTTGGTGTTCGCTCATCTTTAATCATTATCTTTCCCAATTTGTGCAGGAGCCAACAAAAGGGACTACAATTTTAGACATAATAAGCAGCAGGCATGACAGAATAACAAAGGCGCATGTTGGGATGCACCTAGGAAAAAGCGGCCATAGTTTTATAAACTTTAATTTGTCTTGCAAAATTGTAAAAGCAATTTTATTGTAAAAAGCAAACTAAAGCAGCAAAGGTGGAGACAGAGAGACTCATTGCCAAAGAGAGCGAAACTAACCTTAAGCTGTTCTTCAACTATATAAAACTGAAAGTTTTGGCCCTTTAAAAGTATAGAAGAAAAATGTAGAGGGTGATGGGGAGAAATTAAATCTCTTAAGCAGTTTTTCCACAAGGTATTCACAGAGGAAAATGAAATGTCAGGTGAAATGCAGAGTGATAAAGTATGTACTATGTAAAATAATTAACACAAGAGAAGACAGAATACGGTTACCAATTGATCTGGGTAAGTTGGGGACTTGGGCAGAAAAGTAGCAAGTGAGGTTTAAAACAGATAAATATAAGGTTATGCACATGGGCAGGAAAAAAGCATGCCACTGTTTTACTGATTTGAAAACACCAGGTAACACTAGGGGATTTTAGTTAATTGTAAACTTAGCTAGCCAACCAGTGTCAGGCAGCTGCTGCCAAGGCAAATAGAATCAAAGCGTGTATTGAAAGAGAAATAGATGGTCATGATGAGAACATTGTTCTTCCTCTTTACAAATCACTGGTCAGACCACAAATGGAATATTGTGTACAGTTGGGGGTGCTGGTACTCCAGAAGGACATATCAGAGCTTGAGCGGGTACAAAGGTGTGCAACTAAATTAATAAACAGAGTAGGAGAAGTAAATAGAATAGATGAAGTACAATACCCAGAGTGGTTATCAAAATTGGGGATATTTGGGTTAGAAAAATGATGGCTGAGAGGTGACCAAATAATTATTTATACATTTAACAGGGGTTAATAAAGAGATCTCTCTCGCCATCTATTTATATCAAAGACTGACTTTAACAAGGATTAAAGTCCACATTTAACAATGTGGACAGAACTTAAAAGGCAGTCAAATATTTATAAACATTCAGTATTTTAAAGTGCATAAGTGGTTAATTACTATAAAGAAGCATACATTTCTTAACATTGTCTTGAAGCAAAACTGTAACTATATAAGTGGAAATTCTGTACAATACTATGGCTATCCTAAGTTTTGGGTGTAGGTATGATGAAATAGAGGATAGACAGGTTTTTAGTGTAGTTTTAACAAATATAAATTGAAATATTCCTTTAGTTATTAAAAGGAATTGAATTCTAAGATACTGTACAATAGATTACCAAAATCACAATGATTGTATTGTGACTCATAGGCAATGCGATGTTGCTGTGTCCTTGCCTAAAATATATTTTGTGTTAAGAGGTTTAGCCGAGAATCTAAAACCAGTGAACAACTGTGTAATTGACTTACTATTAGAGATGAGCGAACGTACTCGTCCGAGCTTGATGCTCGGGCGAATATTAGGGTGTTCGGGATGTTCGTTATTCGTAACGAACACCACACGATGTTCGGATGTTCGGGTTACTTTAACTTTCTTCCCTGAGAAATCTTTTCTATATGCGCTCAATGGGGCCGGCGGCAGCAGCGCCAACCCCATTGAGAACATATAGAAGACAAATCCCTCTTCTCTGCCACAGCTGTAACAGCTGTGACAGAGAAGAACGATGTTTGCCCATTGAATTCAATGGAACCGGCAATACAGCCGACTCCACTGAATGCAATGGGCTGCCGGCGATCGTGGGATGAATCGTCGGAAAGGGCTTAAATATATACATGAATGGGTGTGAGTGAGGGCTGGCCTCTGATTGGTCAGGCTGTGACCAATCAGAGGCATCTTATTCAGCAGGCGGGGATTTTAAATCCCCGGCTGCTGAATACTACTCACAGCTGTTCAGAGCAGTTCAGGAGAACTGCAGCCTGCCGCGCTGAACTCCGTCTGCCGGCACCAGGTGAGTATATATATATTTTTTATTTTTACACATTTCTGGATGAATTGCAGGGAAGGGCTTATATATTTAAGCCCTTTCCGACAATTCATCCCGCGATCGCCGGCAGCCCATTGCATTCAGTGGAGTCGGCTGTATTGACGGCTCCATTGAATTCAATGGGCTAACATCGTTCTTCTCTGCCACAGCTGTTACAGCTGTGGCAGAGGAGAACGATCGTTATGCTGACAGTGGGGGGGGGGTCTCACTCTTGCCGCTATTGTGGCTTAATAGTGGGACCTGTGAACTTGAGATGCAGCCCAACATGTAGCCCCTCGCCTGCCCTATCCGTTGCTGTGTCGTTCCCATCATTTTCTTGAATTGCCAAGATTTTCACACATGAGCGAGCATCGGCGAAATACAAAAATGTTCCGGTCGCCCATTGACTTCAATGGGGTTCGTTATTCGAAACGAACACCCGAACATCGCGGGAAGTTCGTTTCGAATAACGCGAACCCGAACATTTTGGTGTTCGCTCATCTTTACTTACTATTAAAAAATATGGGGTTTTGCCATTCCACTGACCTCACATACACATTCCCATGAGCCTTTGCATCTTTGTGTACCATAATGTAATCAGGGGTTATCGTACCCATTCTTAGTACAACTCTTCTACAATAATAGGTTCCTGATGAAGTCAGTACTCTGACGGAAACGCGTCGAACCAAGAACCAAATGCGAATTAAATTTCATTCGTGAATCAACTCATCCACTTCTGGCATTGGTCCAGGATTCTCTTTTGAGAGACTCGTTATACCCATGAGTTGCTTGACCGCAGTTTTGGTCATTAGCCTTGTACCATTGTTGGTTGGCACCAACATATACTAATTTCGTGTATAGGTGCCTTCATCTCGCTATATGAGCCATTCACTCATATGGGGCTTTTTTTCTCCTAGCATCTTTTATTACTAGCTCAACATAGAGCTGTTCTTGTACATGTATGTTTGTCTATGTAACGTTGTGTCAGTGAGGCACCTTGAGGTTTTAAAATATTGTTTATTAAAATCTACGTTTTAGGAATACATTCGGAATGTAATCAGCAACTATACCAGTAGCAGTGGGCCGTCCTTGCATTTGGATGAGTTACGCATGCTCCAAGGTCCCACTATTAAGCCACAATAGCGGCAAGAGTGGCCCCCCCCCAACAATTTTTACTTCTGAAAAGCCCTCATTAGCAATGCATACCTTAGCTAAGCACCACACTACCTCCAACAAAGCACAATCACTGCCTGCATGACACTCCGCTGCCACTTCTCCTGGGTTACATGCTGCCCAACCCTCCCCCCCCCCCCGCATGACTCAGTGTCCACAGCACACACCAAAGTGTCCCTGCGCAGCCTTCAGCTGCCCTCATGCCACGCCACACTCATGTCTATTTATAAGTGCGTCTGCCATGAGGAGGAACCGCAGGCACACACTGCAGAGGGTTGGCACGGCTAGGCAGCGACCCTCTTTAAAAGGGGCAGGACGATAGCCCACAATGCTGTACAGAAGCAATGAGAAATATAATCCTGTGCCACCGCCATCAGGAGCTGCACACGTTGGCATAGAAATGGGGAACCTATGTGCCACACACTATTCATTCTGTCAAGGTGTCTGCATGCCCCAGTCAGACTGCGTTTTTTTTATAAATAGTCACAGGCAGGTACAACTCCGCAATGGGAATTCCGTGTGCACCCACAGCATGGGTGGCTCCCTGGAACCCACCCGCTGTACATAAATGTATCCCATTGCAGTGCCCTGGACAGCAGAGCTAACGTCAGATTAAATGCAGGTGGGCTTCAGCCCAAACTGCATGCCCCAGTCAGGCTCGAGTTTTTTATAAGTATACACAGGCACGTACATCTCCCTAATGGGAAGTCCATGTGGACCGACAGCATGGGTGGGTCCCAGGAAGCCACTGCCCAGCACAGCTGATGTAACGTCAGCTTTAATGCAGGTGGGCAAAAAATTAATTGGATTACACTGTAGGCGAGGGCCCAAAAAAATTGGTGTACCAACAGTACTAATGTACATCAGAAAAATTGCCGATGCCCAACCAAGAGGGCAGGTGAAACCCATTAATCGCTTTGGTTAATGTGGCTTAATTGGTAACTAGGCCTGGAGGCAGCCCAGTTAAAATAAAAATTGGTTCAGGTGCAAGTTTCAACGCTTTAATGAGCATTGAAACGTATAAAAATTGTTTACAAAAATTATATGACTGAGCCTTGTGGGCCTAAGAAAAATTGCCCGTTCGGCGTGATTACGTCAGGTTTCAGGAGGAGGAGCAGGAGGAGGAGGATGAATAGAATACACAGATTGATGAAGCAAAAAGGTCCCCGTTTTTGATGGTGATAGAGAACGATGCTTCCATCCGCGGGTGCAGCCTATGTATTGCTTCGGTATCGCTGCTGTCCGCTGGTGGAGAAGAGAAGTCTGGGGAAATCCAGGCTTTGTTCATCTTGATGAGTGTAAGCCTGTCGGCACTGTCGGTTGACAGGCGGGTACGCTTATCCGTGATGATTCCCCCAGCCGCACTAAACACCCTCTCTGACAAGACGCTAGCCGCAGGACAATCAAGCACCTCCAGGGCATACAGCGCGAGTTCAGGCCACGTGTCCAGCTTCGACACCCAGTAGTTGTAGGGGGCAGAGGCATCACCGAGGATGGTCGTGCGATCGGCTACGTACTCCCTCACCATCCTTTTACAGTGCTCCCGCCAACACAGCCTTGACTGGGGAGCGGTGACAGTCTTGCTGGGGAGCCATAAAGCTGGCAAAGGCCTTGGAGAATGTTCCCCTGCCTGTGCTGAACATGCTGCCTGATCTCTGCGCCTCCCTTGCTACCTGGCCCTCGGAACTTCACCTTCTGCCACTAGCGCTGTCGGATGGGAATGTTACCATCAGCTTATCCGCCAGGGTCCTGTGGTAGAGCATCACTCTCGAACCCCTTTCCTCTTCGGGTATGAGAGTGGAAAGGTTCTCCTTATACCGTGGGTCGAGCAGTGTGTACACTCAGTAATCCGTAGTGGCCAGAATGCGTGTAACGCGAGGGTCTCTAGAAAGGCATCCCAACATGAAGTCAGCCATGTGTGCCAGGGTATCTGTACGCAACACATTGCTGTCCTCACTAGGAAGATCACTTACAGGATCCTCCTCCTCCTCAGGCCATACACGCTGAAAGGATGACAGGCAAGCAGCATGCGTACCCTCAGCAGTGGGCCAAGCTGTCTTTTCCCCCTCCTCCTCATGCTCCTCCCCCTCCTCCTCAACGCACTGAGATATAGACATGAGGGTGCTCTGACTATCCAGCGACATACTGTCTTCCCCCGCCTCTGTTTCCGAGTGCAAAGCGTCTGCCTTTATGCTTTGCAGGGAACTTCTCAAGAGGCATAGCAGAGGAATGGTGACGCTAATGATTGCTGCATCCCCGCTCACCATCTGGGTAGACTCCTCAAAGTTTCCAAGGACCTGACAGATGTCTGCCAACCAGGCCCACTCTTCTGTAAAGAATTGAGGAGGCTGACTCCCACTACACCGCCCATGTTGGAATTGGTATTCCACTATAGCTCTACGCTGCTCATAGAGTCTGGCCAACATGTGGAGCGTAGAGTTCCACCGTGTGGGCACGTCGCACAGCAGTCGGTGCACTGGCAGATTAAACCGATGTTGCAGGGTCCGCAGGGTGGCAGCGTCCGTCTTGGACTTGCGGAAATGTGCGCAGAGCTGGCGCACCTTTCCGAGCAGGTATGACAAGTGTGGGTAGCTTTTCAGAAAGCGCTGAACCACCAAATTAAAGACATGGGCCAGGCATGGCACGTGCGTGAGGCTGCCGAGCTGCAGAGCCGCCACCAGGTTACGGCCGTTGTCACACACGACCATGCCCGGTTGGAGGCTCAGCGGCGAAAGCCAGCGGTCGGTCTGCTCTGTCAGACCCTGCAGCAGTTCGTGGGCCGTGTCTCTCTTCTCTCCTAAGCTGAGTAGTTTCAGCACGGCCTGCTGACGGTTGCCCACCGCTGTGCTGCCACGCCGCGCGACACCGACTGCTGGCGACGTGCTGCTGCTGCTGACACATCTTGATTGCGAGACAGAGGTTGCGTTGGAGGAGGAGGAGGAGGAGGAGGAGGGTGATTTAGTGGAGGAAGCATACACCGCCGCAGATACCACCCCCGAGCTGGGGCACGCAATTCGGGGGGTGGGTAGGACGTGAGCGGTCCCAGGCTCTGACTCTGTCCCAGCCTCCACTAAATTCACCCAATGTGCCGTCAGGGAGATATAGTGGCCCTGCCCGCCTGTGCTTGTCCACGTGTCCATTGTTAAGTGGACCTTGGCAGTAACCGCGTTGGTGAGGGCGCGTACAATGTTGCGGGAGACGTGGTCGTGCAGGGCTGGGACGGCACATCGGGAAAAGTAGTGGCGACTGGGAACCGAGTAGCGCGGGGCCGCCGCCGCCATCATGCTTTTGAAAGCCTCCGTTTCCACAAGCCTATATGGCAGCATCTCCAGGCTGATCAATTTGGCTATGTGCACGTTTAACGCTTGAGCGTGCGGGTGCGTGGCGGCGTACTTGCGCTTGCGCTCAAACAGTTGTGCTAGCGACGTCTGGACGCTGCGCTGAGAGACATTGCTGGATGGGGCCGAGGACAGCGGAGGTGAGGGTGTGGGTGCAGGCCGATAGGCACTCATGCCTGTGTCCTCAGAGGGGGGTTGGATCTCAGTGGCAGGTTGGGGCACAGGGGGAGATGCAGTGGTGCAAACCGGAGACAGTGAACGGGCATCGTCCCACCTTGTGGGGTGCTTGGCCATCATATGCCTGCGCATGCTGGTGGTGGTGGCTCCCCAGCTGATCTTGGCGCGACAAAGGTTGCACACCACTGTTCGTCGGTCGTCAGGCGTCCCTGTGAAAAACTGCCACACCTTAGAGCACCTTGGCCTCTGCAGGGTGGCATGGCGCGAGGGTGCGCTTTGGGAAACAGTTGGTGGATTATTCGGTCTGGCCCTGCCTCTACCCCTGGCCACCGCACTGGCTCGGCCTGTGCCCACACCCTGACTAGGGCCTCCACGTCCTAGCCCGCGTCCACGTCCTCTAGGCCTACCCCTACCCCTCAGCATGGTGTATTACCAGTAGTGCAGAAACAGAACGCTGTAATTAAATGTGCCACTTATTGGCCTGTGGTTGGAGGCTGACTTCGCTTACGGAATGCACAGCAGAGCCAAGAATTTTGCGCAAGCCTGCTGTAACACTTAGCTGGCTGCGTATGAATTAGGACAACTACCCCCAGCAGAGACCCAGTACACTGAGGACGGTCACAGGCAGCCCAAATAGATTTTTTTTCCCAAATGTTTTTGGAAAGGCCCACTGCCTATATACACTAAATATGTCTTCTGTCCCTGCCTCACCACTACTGGCCCTGGACAATGTAAAATTACTGCAGGACGCAATGCTCTGCACGGCCGATATACAAAAAAAAAAAAATGTGCAACACTGCAAAAAGCAGCCTCCACACTACTGCACACGGTTAGATGTGGCCCTAAGAAGGACCGTTGGGGTTCTTGAAGCCTAAAATACTCCTAACACTCTCCCTATAGCAACTCCAGCAAGACAGCACTTTCCCTCCTCTATGTCAGAATGCATCTGTGGCGAGCCGCGGGAGGGGCCGATTTATATACTCGGGTGACACCTGATCTCACCAGCCACTCACTGCAGGGGGGGTGGTATAGGGCTTGAACGTCGCAGGGGGAAGTTGTAATGCCTTCCATGTCTTTCTATTGGCCAGAAAAGCGCGCTAACGTCTCAGAGATGAAAGTGAAAGAAACTTGAACATCGCGTGGTACTCGCCTCTAGTAACGAGCATCTTGAACACGCTAATACTCGAACAAGTATCAAGCTCGGACGAGTACGTTCGCTCATCTGTAGTCTTCACCATAGTGGAGTTTGGAGTGTGACTGCTTGAGGTTGTGGACAGGTGACTTTTTTTTACTGATACCAAGTTCAAAGAAGTGCCATTACTACAGGTAATGAGTGGAGAACAGAGGAGCCTCTTAAAGAAGAGGTTGCAGGTCTGTGAGACCCAGAAATCTTGCTTGTTTGTAGGAGACCAAATACTTATTTTCCACCATAATTTGCAAATAAATTCCATAAAAATCAGACAATGTGATTTTCTGGATGTGTTTTCTCATGTTGTCTCTCATAGTTGAGGTCTACCTATGATGTCAATTACAGACCTCTCTCGCCCTTTTAAGTGGGAGAATTTGTACAATTGGTATCTGACTAAATACTTTTTCCCCCTATGTATGTATAATTAGTTGTGTTGAACTGTGTTTTACGCAGCTGACAGGGTCATCTTAAAGCATTTTCTAGCTCTAAGAAAGGGTTTACCTATCCCTTTGTTGGTCATCAACAACTGATTAGCAGGCATCTGACATTTGGGACTCTTGATGATCAACTGTTTCTCAGGCTGCTGTCATGGTGTATGGATTAGGTAGAGGAGAGCTCTGTACAATGTGCAGTGGCCATTAAAGTATTCCTGTAACACCATGCTGGCTCACTGCATAATGTACAGACCTATCGTTTTCGTGCTCTGTACACCATGACAGCAGAACAGTAAGCAGCGGATCAGCAGAGGAAAGTGAATTACATTGATCATCTTTTCACAATTGCACCTAATGAGACATGTTAAACAGCACATGAAAGGTTAGTTCTTGATGTTAATGTGCTTGAGACAGGTAAAATGGGCAAGAATAAGAATAGGTGCAACTTTGACAAAGATCAAACTGTGATGGTTTTTTATGGTCAGAACATCTCCAAAATGGTAGATTTTGTGGAGTGTTCCCATTAAGCAGTGACTAGTACCTATCAAAAGTGATCAAAAGAAAGACAATTTGTGAGTCCGCAAAAAGATTATTGGCACTCGAAGCTCATTGATGCACGTGGGGAATAAAGGCTAGTAGCTACTGTAGCACTCAGTTCACAAGACCACTGAAAAATAAAAAAAAGTTATAGGTGTTAACAGATGGTGACGGAAAGCAATATTTAATGACATCTCTTATAAGTTTAACATAAAAAATAAAAACATTTGGTATCACAGTAATTATACTGGCACGCAGAATTAAAATATCATGTCATTTTTACATTATAAACTCCCCCTCCCCCAAAGATGGCAGAATATCGTTTTTTTTTTGTTTGTTTTTTTTTCATTTTTGGCCCACTTCGGAGTTTTTTTATTTTTTAATTTTTCAATACATTTTATGTTGTGTTAAATGGTACCATTGGAAAATACAATGCTTGCAAAAAACAAACCCTCATGTAGTTATGTCACCAGAAAAATCAAAAAGTTCAGATTTTTTTCTTAAGTTTGGAGATCAAAAATAAAAGTAAAAGAAAAACAAACAAGAAAACAAAAAGGGCTGCAGCAAGAAGGGGTCAAACTAAGCCAGCACTTCTGTATATATATTAATTAAATCATGTTTACCAATACTGTCTGGTTCAGATGGGTAACAAATACTCTTGTTTCCGCTTGCCATGTATGTTGTAAGCTTGTATACAGAGGCATTCATCTTTATGTTTGTATTGTAACATTGTATTGGATTGTAATTGTAAGTCGCTGCCCCCTGTTCCTATTGCACACACTGTGGGAAAACTTTATCTATTGAGAAAGCACCACATTTATCAAGCCCGTGAGACCTTACCTAACAGCTCTAAATGTTGTGTAGGTCACACTAGGCTCTTTTAAAATAAAAGATTGTAAAAGTTGAGATTGTTGTCACTTTACCGTTTGGAAAGGTGATGTACATCCAATAAGATGCCGTATCTGCAGCATGCCATGCGGACAACCTATTTGACTGCACTTTTGTTTGTAATATTTGTAAAAATAACCACGACAAACACAGACACAAATATTAAAACTAAAATTGATCATACGTGCATCACAGAAGGGGAATATAAAAAAAAATGTAAAAACAATCACAGAAGACGGCCATTACTTACTGACTGAGGAGTGCATATAGATGCATCCTCTCACCATGCTGGTAGCTGACTACCAAATGGAGGAGCAAATTACACCTGTGCAGGACACCGATGAGACAGCCACTCACACTGCCTCTTGATATAGAGGGGAGTGGATGCTTGGTGTATACTCCCACACATAGTGGATACAAAGTGCCAGACCTTCTGATACATGTAGTGCACCATGCAGACCAGTAACCTATTAATGATGCCATAATAATTTGGCAGGTTGCCCTGCACTTCCATCAGTGAACCACATTGGTAGTGCCACCCTGGGCTCCCCCTGGAGTCTTAAATCCACGCTGCATGTGAATGATAGATAATAAATGCAAGGCTTTGGTTGGATTTTGGGCAAGATACATGAGCCCACTAACCACTTAGTTAACAGGTTGTTGGTCTGCATGGTGAACTACATATATCAGAATGGTCTGGCACTTTGTATCCACTATGTGTGGGAGTATATGCCAAGCAGCCACCCCCCTCTATATCAAGAGGCAGTGTGAGTGGCTGTCTCGTTGGTGTCCTGCACAGGTGTAATTCGCTCCCCCATTTAGTAGTCAGCTACCTACATGGTGAGAGGATACATCTATATGCACTCCTTACTCAGTAAGTAATGGACGTTTTCTGTGATTGTTTTTAAAATTGATCATGAGTATTACTGCTCTTGTGAATAAATTGTATGCTTTATATAATGAAACTGTATATCATTTTCCATATAAATCACTGTAGCAGGAGAATCAAAATTTATTTAGAGTGGCCTTCACAGATATGATTCTAAAATATAACTTTTAATAGATAAATTAAAATTGGGGCCAAAAAGACAAACAAACACTCAAATATATGTATATAGTGTAGACAGTAGTCACCCCAGTAGTATGTGACCCCAAAATAATGTGAGCTTAGGTTGTTATCTAAAAGTAGCTGGTGACCAGTGCACCTAATTTGATGTGGGGAGTGATCTGTGTCTATGACACTATACCTATACGGGTATTCAATAATTTTGAATAGTTCATGATATCCTGGATGGTTTTATGGTTCTTGGTTTGACGCGTTTCCGCCGTTTAAGCGGCTCATCAGGAACCTATATTGAACCAATCTGAATCCAAAATATAAAGTAGCCGTAATGTTATAAAGGCATGACTTGCACTTGTACACGTAACAAATGAATAGCCTCTCAGATAGTTTAGGGAGGCTAAGCTACCCTTCTTGATAAATAGGCTAGGTGTCCAGTAAGGACTAGCTAAGTTTGGAAGAGAGCTTGGATCAATCTCCAATAGCACCAAACCTAGTACTGCGTTAATAACCCTAGCAGTATTGGAACACTTGCCTAGTCTGAATAGGGAATAATAGAAAATAAACTATCTAGATACAACCATAAGGTGTAATAATAACACTTCAAAAGTAGCAAGATGATAAATATGCGTAACCCTAGCAATATAGGTATAGGGAAAACTCTCGCCTATCTAGATATATCCCTAAGGTGTAGTAACACCACAAAATATACCATGTGTATATCATTTTCTAATTTACTTTCTGTATTAGTTCCACTTGTTTTTCAAGCTATATGCTGGTAATAATTCATTAGGAAGCTTCATTATTTACTTCAAGCAGATATAGAATCATAGAATGGTAGAGTTGGAAGGGACCTCCAGGGTCATCGGGTCCAACCCCCTACTCACTGCAGGATTCACTAAATCATCCCAGACAGATATTTCTCCAGCCTTTGTTTGAACACTTCCATTGAAAGAGAACTCACCACCTCCCGTGGTAACCTGTTCCACTCATTGATCCCCTCACTGTCTAATATCTAATCTGTGTCTCCTCCCTTTCTGTTTCATCCTATTGCTTCTAGTCTTTCATTGTGCAGATGTGAATAGGGCTGATCCCTCTGCACTGTGACAGCCCTTCAGATATTTGTAGACAGCTATTAAGTCTCCTCTCAGTCTTTTTTCTTGCAAGCTAAACATTCCCAGATCCTTTAACCGTTGTCTTTTTCCCATGTGCTGCTACTTAGCCCAATTCCTCCCATTCTGTATTTGCTTCCTTCATTTTTTCTTGGCCAGATGTAGGACTTTGCATCTCTCCTTGTTAAATACCTTTCTGTTAGTCGCCACCCACTGTTCAAGCTTTTCTAGATATTCTTTGAATCCTCTCATTCTTCCCTAGTGTTAGCTCTCCCTCCTAGCTTTGTGTTGTCGGCACATTTTATCAGATTTCCATCAATTCCCTCCTCCAGATCATTTATGAAAATATTGAACAACACTGGGCCAGGACAGAGCCTTGTGGTGCCCCACTTGACACATTCTTCCACTTGGATGTGCAGCCATTTATAACCACTCTTTGAGTACGATCACTCAGCCAGTTGTGAATCCCCCTAACAGTTGCCTTGTCAATCCCAAATTTGGTCATTTTTTGAATAAGTATGGTATGAGATACTTTGTCAAATGCCTTACTAAAGTCAAGATATACTATATCCACCGCATTTCACTGATCAACCCAGTCAGTGATATATACAGCATAGTTACCAAACAGATTGGTGTGCCGCCAAGTTATTTGTAATCTTTGCTAATTGGTTTTGAATCTACTCAGCCCAGAGCAAATTATTCTATTATCGTGCACCTACTGTGTTTTCTGACTTTTAACAAGTTTAATATCCATAGTGCTGTGATAATATATAATACCCTTATATGTTACATAATATATATACCTTTTATTCTGTTGCCTCAAGTATTACCAGTTAGGAATTATATATTGTTTTTTAAGTGATGCATTATGCTTCATTTCTCTTTTGCATACTGTGTATCTCATACATACTATATGGAGGACTGGAACATAACACGTTTAAGACGTTATTTTTTTCTAAAATAGAAAATGAAATTTCTTTAATTATTAAATTCACCTAGATTTTTTTTAATGTGGAATCAAAATAAAAATTAGACTTTCAATGCATTTCTTTGGTGCTGTTGTAGTGGTACATTGACAGGTATAATATACTACAATACCAATAAGTAATCCCATTGTTAGGACTAAAAAAAATGTTAGATAAAATTGTTAAAAAAAATAACTTACTTTTTTATTGAAAAAATAGCTTCTTTATGTAATACTGTAAAAAAAACAATAAAAATGTGCAGATAATTAGTATTGCAACCCCTGTACTAAACACCGTTAGAATAAAAGCCAAAAAACGATGCTAGAATTGTTGCTGTTTATTTCATTCTGACTCCTAAGAAATGGATTTAAAAGTGTTCAAAAACAGCGCACCAATACGGTATTAATAACAAACTATGACCTACCTTGCAAAAAACAAGACCTCAAGCAGCTGTTAATTGAAAAATAAAACTGTTCTGTGTTTTAGAATGAGGCAACAAAAAATAAAGAACCTTTTTATTGCTGAAACATGAGCGGACTGGGTGGGAGCACGGGGCTCAGACCAGTTCCCACTAGATATTTACACACATTCTGCTCACTCTGTTGCTTTAAATATCGGTGTGGCCACCATGTCAATTATCTCCTGACACTGCTGCAATGAATGACGATATTGAGTGGAACATGCATCATAGTTGGCTACTGGGTGATACCAACCGTGCCTGTCAGGGAGAAGCAGCAGATAACCCCACAGTTGTTGTTTCTGAGCATTAACTACTGGGCGGAATATGCTGAATACTTTGCCAGAATGCCACTGTCCTGAATGTATATATATGACCCCCACCCGTGCTCTGGATGCGTGTGCGCATTGGAGAGGGGGTGGGTGTCATACTGCATGTTGTGTATGCAAATATACTGCAAAATGGGCTTTATGTCATTGTAGTGCAAGCAGGGGCTCTGTGGAATTTTTTTGCAAGGCGTGCTCTGTGTGGTTATACTACGGCGGGCTCTATATGGGGCTTTACTGCAAGGATGACTCTGTATGTGATTATTTTACAAGGGGAAGCTCTGTATGAGATTATGCTACTAGATCCATCACACGCCAGTGTCAGATCTGTTGCATGAACACTAAAAAGCGTGACTGACCATTTTGACTATTATTGCTCTGCTAGATCTAGATATACTAAGTATTTCTCTCTTGCACTTACTTTCCAGCGATCACATGTTTAGTTAGGTGACTACCAGAATCAGTAAGGCTAGGGCTACACAGTAACCTTTGCTATGACCAGAGATTGCTGTGTGGCCCTGCAACCTCACATCCTCATTGATGTCAATGGTTTTGTTTTGTGACTTGCAAGTCTCTGGCACCTTGATCCGTAGATCGCAAATAATCCAACCTTGGTATTGGTGCCTTAATGCAATGGTATTGTCACTGCCTCTTCTCTGTACGCAGCACTCACTAAGCATTGTGTATGACAAATCAGAAAATACAAAAATTATAACAATTGCTTCTTTCTTTATTCCTGGCTGCGCATGACTCATTTATATTTACTACAGTGCAGGATATAATCCTGGGATCACATGCTGTACAAGAAAGTTGCAAATCCTTACCAAAGTAAATACATTAATTTGTAATACACTATCTTACCAAAGGTAATTGAACACCTGAGCAAGAATCACAAGTAAAATTCATTGTGCGATCGCCGGCAGCCCATTGCTTTCAATTGAGCCGGCTGTATTGCCGACTCCATTGAATTCAATGGGCTAACATCGTTCTTCTCTGCCACAGCTGTTACAGCTGTGGCAGAGGAGAACGATCGTTATGCTGACAGTGGGGGGGGGGGGGGGGGTGTCTCACTCTTGCCACTATTGTGGCTTAATAGTGAGACCTCGGAGCCCAAAATGCAGCCCTGCTTGTTGCTCCTCACCTGCCCTATCCATTTCTGTGTTTTTTACATGACTTTGGTGATTTGCTAAGATTTTCACAAATGAAAACCTTAGCGGATCACCAGTCATATACAAAAATGCTCGAGTCGCCCATTGACTTCAATGGGGTTTGTTACTCGAAACGAACTCTCGAGCATCACTGAAAGCTCGACTCGAGTAATGAGCACTCGAGCATTTTGGTGCTCGCTCATCTCTAATGACAATATAAGGAGACCACATTGACCTTCATTAAAAGAATTTTACCAGCTGGACAATGACTTACAAATGTAGCTATTTCTACTCCTTTTCAGATAACTATGGAGATTAAATGCACAACATACAGAATTAAGGCATTACAATGATGGATTATGGGTCATCTACCACATTTCAACCATACAAAAAGGATATCAAGATCTAGTTTCATGAAATACTGCTCAAACAGGAGGAAGCAGATGATGATTTCATCCCACTCACTGTATAATCCTAAAGGAATGTTTGCAGAGAATCAATCTATACCCATGAAGACCTGATTGCCTTAGTTCATTTTAAGTAACTTTAACAATTTTTTACATTTTAAATCTACATAGACGGGATTACTTTTTTCTAATACAGTATTAAACATTAGTGTAGTGGCATTAAGTCGGAATTGCTTTGTTTTTCTTTTCTTTTCTAAGCTACATTAAAATTCTGTTGGCTGTCATTGGAAACAGAAAGAGGTCTTGTTTTCCACTCTGCTGTCAAACATGTGATCTCACCATTTAACTGCTCTAACTATGTAAGGGCTTCTGCAAATGAGCAATTTTGCCAGCATTTTGCGCGCACAATCGCTCATGCAAAACACAGAGAATAGAGCCCATTGATTTCAATGGCTTCACTCACGTTCTGCATTTTTGCGCTCAATTTTCACATGCGCAAAAATATACATGACATGCTCTATCTTTGTGTGCATTTGCACAATCAAGGCACCGTAGGAGTCTATGTCTCTGCTTTTCTGTAAAAGAACTCTTGCAGTGTCTGTATTTATGTAAGTTTTCTATGTCTACAAGGTCTTGTCTTCCCTCTCTACGAGGGAGAATTAGCCGCTCTATTGCAGACTTTGGATGGTGCTGTTTATGTTTTGTTAGTGACGTTCGTGTTTTTCTTTTGAGTTGTTCTAGTTCTGTGTGTGTCCAGGGAACAAGTCCAAAGCAATAAGTGAGCACAGGGATGGCATCTGTATTTGTAGCTTTGGTTGTGTGTTTGTTATTTAGGTCTGTTCTTAGAATGGAGTTTAATCTGTTGTTGTATGCTTTAGATAATCATTGTATTTATGCATGTTCCGTAAGTTTGTCCTGCTGGAATCCTAGATACTCGTAGATCTCTCCACCTTCATGGATTCAATAATGTCTCCATTTGGAAGTGTAAAGTCTTCCTTATTTAAAATTCCTTTTTCTGTATGTAGTGTTTTACATTTGTCTCGGCCAAATTTCATGTGTATGTCATTGCAAATTGTGTGTGTAATGTTTAACCCCTTAGTGACGGCCCCATTGCCTTTTTACATCACTAAGTGGGCTTTAATCCTAGAGGATGTAAATACATGCATCCTCTTAGGATTAAAGCCCTCTTGGCTGAGGACATGACAGCTCCATGCTGTCGGTGCCCACAGGTAGCCGACAGCATGGAGCTGTCATCCTGGGCAGCGGGCAGTCCCCCCTGACATTGCAATGGATAGCGCTGATCGCAAGAAAGTAAATGAAAAAGTGAAAAACGTAAAAGATTCAGCTGCCCTGATGGATTGAATCCATCAGGGCAGCAGAAAATGCTCACCTGCCTTCTCTGCACTGCCCCCGATGAATCTGGTCCTCCTGGACCCGCCGGCGGTCTTCTGCGCATGCGTGCCAGACGATGACATCACGCGCATGCGCAGAAGCCCAGGAGCCATTGGCAAATTTAAAATCTCCTGGCTCCCGGCTCCCCGGGCCCGCGATCGCTGCTATCCATTGGATAGCGGTGATCGCGAAAAAGTTAAAAAAAAGTTTAAAAAAAGTATCCATTTCACCTCCCCTCATGGATCGGATCCATGAGGGGAGGGGAAAATACTCACTCCCAGTCCTCAGCGGTGTCCTCATGTTCTGGGACCCGAAGTCCCCCTCTGCGCATGCGCGCCCGATGATTGACATCGGGCGCGTGCACAGAGGGGCTCGAGCCTCGGGAAATTTAAAATTCCTCTGCTCCAGGCTGCCATGTGTATCCAGGAGCAGAGGGATGTCACCAGGGACATGATCACTGTTATCCAATGGATGACAGTGATCATGTAAAGTAAAAAAAAAGTGTAAAAAAGTTTTTAAAAAAAGTGTAAAAAGTAAAAAAAAAGTTTAAAAAAGTTTAAAAATCTTACGTCTCATCACCCCCCACAGATCATATCCGTGAGGGAGAATGAAATTATGTACCTAAGGCCTGTGGATTTATCCGCAGACCTTACCCCAGCTTCTGCACACGCGCCCGTCGCCAAAGTGGCGGACGCATGCACAAAAGCTGTAGATTGCCAGCGTAATTTAAAATCTCCCTGCTCCTGGCTACAAAACTTAGCCGAGAGCCTGGAGATTTCACGGGGGGGGGGGGGGGGGGCGCGGTGAGCAGTTCCTGATCACATGATCGCCGTTATCCAATGAATAATGGCGATCACGTAAAAGTAAAAAAAAGGTGAAGCTTCATCTCCCCTCCCTGATGCGATCGGTGAGGGGTGATGAAACTTTTTACCGGAGGCCTCCGTATTTGCACCCCGACGCGATCCTCATCCGTGAACTTTCCCGGATTCTGCGCATGCGACCGCCGGCAAAATACCGGACACATGCGCAGGAGTCGGGGAGCACAGGAAATTTAAAATCTCCTTGCTCCCAGCGACCAACGGTCGCCGAGAGCCTGGTGCAGTGACGGGTGGCCTCGTTGAGCGGTCCCCGGTCACGTGATAAAAAGGTAGTGTTCTACCTTAGGTCGGTCTCACATGACCGGATAGGAATTACGGATTCTGCATGCGTCTGATACGCGGTAATACGAAGATCAATTGCATTGGATTACACAATTCCGCTCACATTAGTGGGTTGGAATTGTGTAATCCACTCGCAGAAAAGAGAACGCAGCAGGTTCTATTTTACCGCGGATATCCGCAACATAGAGCCCATTGTGCTCTGTGGTCACGGATATACCCGCTGCCCATACTCAACTACGTTGTATACGGGCTGCGGGTACCCGCGTCATCGTTAAGCGACGGTGCGGGAAATACAAACAACAAAAAAAATATACTGCGCATGACCGCCTGTGTGAGTAGGCAGTTATGCGCAGTACATTACGCGGCCGTACACAGGGTCACAGCCGTGCTCACAGCTGGGATCCTCTGCGGGCCTCTGCAAGCGGTTTCCACCTACGGCCGTGTGAGCCCGGCGTTATTCAGACCACTACCTGTAATACGTAATGCACAAGAAGCTCTGGGAACGCTCGCCTTCCTGCAGTTGCAGGAGCAGCTTGTTGAGCGTCTTCTGTGCGAGACCGCCGCACCTCAGCAGGCTTACGGAGACTCACGGAATGCCACTTTTTGCACCCCATACCCGCTACTGAGGTCACGAAATACCCCCAAAAAGCATGAGAGGAGGGCGGATACCCGGTTTTATTGCCCCATGGGCCCATCCCAACGAGCCTCTGTAGTTATCCCTGTCTTCGGAAATACTACACAGTTCACATTATTACTTTTATCTAAGATTTGGGGAACGCCGAAAAGGGCGCGGAGGGGGTGATATTTTATAGAGTCAATTTTTATTCCTTACAAGTGGGCAATGGGTCCTGGAATTTATTCAGTTGTGCCCAGAAATCCAACGGGTGTTCCGTCCATTATAGGCCTAACCATGTGTCCTATAAGTAGATTAGGGCCACAACGGGAATGTTTTTGAACACGGGACAAACGGGGGTATCCATTTTGGGTTGAATGTCTTCATTCCAGCTGAAATTACTTAGCCGGCTTGTCAGAGGTGTTCCACGGTGAATGGGTCCTCCGGGACCCGGCGCCGCTGTTCTGCGCATGCGCGCCAGACTATGACATCACGGGCATGTGCAGAAGGCCGGGAACCCCCGGAAAATTCAAAATCTCCTGGCTCCCAGCTCCAGTGGATAGCGGCAATCGCAAAGAAGTTTAAAAAAGTAAAAAAAGTGCCAATTTCACCTCCCCTCATGGATCCGTTCCATGAGGGGAGGTGAAAATAATCACCTCGGGTCCTCTGCGATGTCCTGGTCTCCCGGGACCCGAAGTCCCCTTCTGCGCATGCGCGCCCGATATCAATCATCGGGCGTGTGCACAGAGGGGCTCGAGCCCCGGGAAATTCAAGATCCCTCTGCTCCTGGCTGCCATGTGTAGCCAGGAGCAGAGGGATGTCACCAGGGACATGATCACTGTTATCCAATGGATAACAGTGATCATGTAAAGTAAAAAAAAAGTGTAAAAAGTAAAAAAAAAAGTTTTAAAAAGTTAAAAAAGCTTACGTTTCATCTCCCCCCATGGATCATATCCATGAGGGAGAATGAAATTACGCACCTAAGGTGTTTATCCACGGACCTTACCCCAGCTTCTGCGCACACCCCAGTCACCAGAATGGCAGACGCATGCGCAAAAGCTGTGGATTGCCAGGGTAATTTAAATTCTCCCTGCTCCTGACTACAAAACGTAGCTGATTGCCTGGAGATTTCACGGGGGGCCGTGGTGAGCGGAGCCTGATTATGTGTTCGTCGTTATCCAATGGATAATGGCGATCACGTAAAAGTGAAAAAAAAGTTGAAGCTTCATCTCCCCTCACCAATGCGAACGGTGAGAAGAGAAGAAACTTTTTACCGGAGGCCTCCGTACTTGCACCCCGACGCGATCTTCCTCCGTGAACTTTCCCGGATTCTGCACATGCGACCAGCGGCAGAACACCGGACACATGCGCAGGAGGTGGCAAGCCCAGGAAATTTAAAATCTCCTTGTTCCCAGTGACCAATGGTCGCCAAGAGCCCAATAGTAAGTTAAGTGACAGCAGCAGACGTCCAGGTGCAGTAAAAAACAGGTTTCCTTTATTTTGCAGATAAAACACGCGCCATTTCGGCAATTGCAATGGCCTTACTATTGGGACGTTAACATAAGGAAGTGGAGTCCATCTTCTGCTTGTGGCTGTGCAGCGCCAGAGAACCTCCCCCCTTGTGAAGGGTGGTTTCCATTTTTCAAGTGCTGTTGGGTATATCGATTTGTATTGGTCACCAAGAGCCTGGAGCAGTGACCTTGTTGAGCAGTCGCCAGTCACGTGATAAAAAGGTAGCGATCTACCTTAGGCCGGTCTCACATGACCGGATAGGAATTATGAATTCCGCATGCGTATAATCCGCAGTAATACGCAGATCAATCTCATTGGATTACACGATTCCGCTCACGTTAGTGGGTCGGAATTGCGTAATCCACTTGCAGATGAGAGAACGCAGCAGGTTGTATTTTACTGCGGATATCTGCAACATAGAGCCCATTGTGCTCCATGGTCGTGGATATAGCCGCTGCCCATACGCAACTACATTGTATACGGGCTGCAGGTACCCGCGTCATCGCTAAGCGACGGTGCGGGAAATACAAACCACAAAAAAAGTGTACTGCGAATGACCGCCTGTGTGAGTAGGCAGTTATGTACAGTACATTACGCGGCCGTACGCAGGGTCACAGCCGGGCTCACAGCTGGGATCCGCTGCGGGCCTCCGCAAGCAGATTCCACATCTGGCTGTGTGAGCCCGGCGTTATTCAGACCACTACCTGTAATACGTAATTTACAAGAAGCCCCGGGAACGCTCGCCTTCATGCAGTTTCAAGAGCAGCTTGTTGAGAACCTTCTGTGTGAGACCGCCGCACTCCGGCAGGCTTACGAAAACTCACAGAGCGCCACTTTTTACACCCCATACCTGCTGCTGAGGTCAGGAAATACCCCCCAAAAAGCATGAGAGGAGGGGGGATACCAGATACCAGGTTTTATTGCCACATATACTCATCCCAAACAGCCTCCGTAATTACCCCTATCTTCGGAAATACCACACAGTTCACATTATTATTTTTATCTAAGATTTGGGGAACGCCGAAAAGGGCGCTGGAGGGGAGCGGGGGAGGGGGGGGGATTTTTTTAACGTGTCAATTTTTATTCAGTACAAGTGAGCAATGGGGCCTGGAATTTATTCAGTTGTGCCCTGCAATCCAATGGGTGTTCCCTCCATTACAGGCCTTGTCATGTGTCCTATAAGTAGATTAGGACCACAATGGGAATGTTTTTGAACATGGGACAAATGGGGGGGGGATCCATTTTGGGGTGAACGTCTTCATTTCTATGTACACTGTACAAAAAAAACCTGTTTTTAAATTGACAAAATTGCCCAAAAAATGAAAATCATAATTTTTTCCTTTTGCCTTGCTTACATTCATTCAAATACTGTGGGGTCAAAATAGGCAGTACACCCCTAGATGAATTCATTAAGGGGCCTAGTTTTCAAAATGGGGTCATTTGTGTGGGTTCTTTATCGCTTTGGATGCTCAATAGCTCTACAAGTGGGCAATGGGGCTGAAATTTATTCCGTTGTACCCTGAAATCCAACGGGTGCTCCCTCCATTATAGGCCTAGCCATGTGTACTTTAAGTAGATTAGGGCCACAATGGGTATGGCTCTAAACACGGGACAAACAGGGGTATCAATTTTGGGGCTGAAAGTCTTCATTCATTTGTGTGCTGTACAAAAAAAACATTAAATTGATACAACTGCCAAAAAAATGAAAATTGTAATTTTTTCCTACTGCTTTGCTTAGATTTATTCACAAATTGTAGGGTACAAATTTTCAGTAGACCCCTACATGAATTTGTTAAGGGATATAGTTTTCAAAATGGGATAATTTGTTGGGGTTCTCTGTCGTTCTGGCCGCTCAAGGGCTCTACAAGTGGGCAATGGGGCATAAATAACCTTCATGCTAAATTTCTGTTCTGAAAACCACTGACTACTCCTTTCATTTTGGGCGCCGTTGTGCATCCAGATATAAGATTAGGGCCACAATGGGTATGTCTCTGAACATGGGACAAACAGGGGTATCCATTTTGGGTTGCAAGTCTTCATTCATGTG
Organism: Eleutherodactylus coqui; assembly: GCF_035609145.1. Classification (NCBI taxonomy): domain Eukaryota; kingdom Metazoa; phylum Chordata; class Amphibia; order Anura; family Eleutherodactylidae; genus Eleutherodactylus; species Eleutherodactylus coqui. The sequence continues at coordinate 3,986,329 of NC_089845.1, read as the reverse complement.
TGTGCTGTACAAAAAAAGCTGTTTTTAAAATGACAGAATTGCCAAAAAAAAATAAAATCACAATTTTTTCCTTTTGCTTTGCTTGAATTCATTCAAAAACTGTGGGGTCAAAAGGGGCAGTACACCCCTAGATAAATGCGTTAAGGGGTATAGTTTTCAAAATGGGGTCACTTGTTTGGGTTCTCTATGGTTTTGGATGCTCAAGAGCTCTACAAATGTGCTATGAGGCGTAAAAGGCCTTCAAGCAAAATTTATGTTCTGAAAACCACTGACTACTACTTTCATTTTGGGCCCCGTTGTGCATCCAGACATAAGATTAGGGCCACAATGGGTATATTTTTAAACACGGGGGAAACAGGGGTATCCATTTTAGAGTGGCAATCCTAATTTTCATGTGCACTACAGAAAAAAAATGTCTTTAAAATGACATATTTGCAAAATTACAGTTGAAAATGTGAAAAAATGACAATTTTTTCAAAATTTTTCCAATATTGGTACTTTTAATAAATATACACAAATTATATTGGTCTATTTTTACAACCTAAGGGCTCGTTCAGACGAGCGTGTTTTGGTGCGTGCATACACACGCACAAAAACACGCTTGTATTTTCAACACTGCATTCCCTATGGTGTGTGCACATGTCCGTACTTTGCAGGTGCGTGCCTGCAAAGATAGGACATGCGTACACCATAGGGAATGCACGCATTGTTTTCAATGGAGCCGCGGCTGCTGCCGGCGGCTCCATTGAAAACAATGACCTGCTGGCTCCCTGCATTCCTTTTCAGGGAAGGACTTTACATATAAGCCCTTCCCTGAAAAAGAAAGATTTTAGTGTAAAAAAAAAATAAAAATGCAGCCATTCTCTTCAATCGAGCTGCTTCTGCTGCCGGCGGCTCCATTGAAGGCAACGGTCTGCTGGCACCACCAAATTGTTTTTCAGGGAAGAGCTTAACATATAGGCTCTTAACTAGAGATGAGCGAGCGTACTCGGAAAAGCACTACTCGCTCGAGTAATTTGCTTTATCCGAGTATCGCTGTGCTCGTCCCTGAAGATTCGGGTGCCGGCACGGAGCGGGGAGCTGCAGGGGAGAGCGGGGAGGAACGGAGGTAAGATCTTTCTCTCCCTCTCTCCCGCCCGCTCTCCCCTGCTCCCCGCTGCGACTCACCTGTCAGCCGCAGCGGCACCCGAATCTTCAGACCCGAGCACAGCGATACTCGGATAAAGCACATTACTCGAGCGAGTAGTGCTTTTCCGAGTACGCTCGCTCATCTCTACTCTTAACTGAAAAGGGTGCAAAAAAAAATAAAAAATTTCGTGAAGGGCTTAAAAATATAAGCCCTTACCTGAAAAAGAAAGATTTTAGTGTAAAAAAGAATAAAAATGCAGCCATTCACTTCAATGGAGCCGCTGCTGCTGGCGGCGGCTCCACTGAAGACAATGGTCTGTGGCACACCTGAATGGTTTTTCAGGGAAGGGCTTTACATATAAGCCCTTCCCTGGAAATCAATTAAAAGTGATTTAAAAAACAAAAAAAATAGGTACTCACCTTCCTTCAGCTGCCGGGGCACAGCCGCGTCTTCTCCTGCTGTCCCCTGCACTGTGGTGCTGAACTGCTGATCTATCAGCAGCCGGGGATTTAAAATCCCCGCCTGCTGAAAGAGCTGAATGTGATTGGCTGAGGTGCTCAGCCAATCACAGGCAGCTCTTCCCGAATGAATGACAGGGGAGAGCTGCCTGTGATTGGCTGAGCACCTTAGCCAATTACATTCAGCTCTTTCAGCAGGCGGGGATTTTAAATCCCCGGCTGCTGATAGATCAGCTGTTCAGCAACACAGTGCAGGGGACAGCAGGAGAAGACGCAGCTGTACCCCGGCAGCTGAAGGGAGGTGAGTACCTATTTTTTTTCTTTTTTTTACTATTTTAAAAGGCTTTTCAGGGAAGGGCTTATGAAGCCCTTCCCTGCAAAGCCACTAACAGCTGCCGGGGCTCAGTGGGGACTTCTGCCGCTGTCCCCGGCTCTGTAGCGCTGCTGAGCTATCAGCAGCTGGGGATTTTAAATCCCCGGCTGCTGATAGCTCAGAACTACAGAGCCTGGGAGAGCGCTAGAAGTCGCGGCTGAGCCCCAGCAGCTGAAGGGAGGTGAGAATTTTTTTTTTTTTATTTTTTGCACTATTTTAAATGGCTTTTCAGGGAAGGGCTTATGAAGTCCTTCCCTGAAAAGCCATTGACAGGATGCCGGGAGCAGGATTCTCTACCGCAGCTGTCATGTGTGACAGCTGCGGTTGAGAATTGAAGAATTCCTTTTGCTGCATCTACCACAGATGTGGCAGATGTAGCAGCAGGGAATTCTTTTATTTAGCGGGGGTGAAGGATACATCTGCCGCATGCGGCAGATGTGTTCTTCATGCCCGCGGGGTCACGGCAGCGGCGGAGAGGTAAGTTTTATTTTATTCTTTTTTTGTTTTGCACTAAAATGTTTCTTTTTCAGGGAAGGGCTTATATGTAAAGCCCTTCCCTGGAAAAAAATGCAGGGGATCGGCAGAGCATTGTTTTCAATGGAGCTGCCGGCAGTAGCCGCGGCTCCATTGACAACAAGCACGCAGCTGTGTTCCGCGGGCTTTTGCTCGTACCTAGATGCGGACGTATGTACGCACCTAAGTACGCACCAAAACACGCTCGTCTGAACGAGCTCTAAATGAAGTACAACATGTGGCGAAAAAACAATGCCAGAATCACTTGGATATGCAAAACCTTTACGGAGTTATGCTATGTTGAACGACACATGTCAAATTTCCAAAATTTGGCTCCGTCACTAAGGCGCAAACAGGCTTCGTCACTAAGGGGTTTAAAGGCAGTTTAGTTGTGCTTGTGTGGAAGTGTAGAGTTTTATGTTGTTTATGTACGTGAGGTGTGATAATGTAAATTGTGATGTTTTGCTGTGCTTGATATTGTATCCGTAATTTGTATAATTATTCTGTTAGATAATGGGTTTAAGGCTAAACAGGACCACAGTGGGCTCAAAGGTATTATTGTTAAACTCCAAGAATTTAATTGAATACCCTTAGGGTTTATTCACATTGAGGATTTGAATGTCCAAATTCTGTCCAGGTTTGAAACTGATAGAACTCAGACAGAACTTGTACCCATTAAAGTCAATGCATGTATTCATCTGTGTTATTTTTTAATTCTTTTCATGGATATGGATTGATGGGCCAAAGTTGTCTATTCCAGTCAATCTGTGTGTAAAAAAAAATAAAAAAAACAGAATGCACTTGCATTGCATTTTTTAATGTACCCATTGACTTTTATGGGAGTCTTGAATTAAATCAATTAGGCCACTTTTTATTTTATTTTTTTCATGTGTAAAGAACGGATTGCACTGTGGTGATACTCATACGTTAAAACTGCAAAAATTAAACTGATGTAGATAACGTTTAAACGTTTAAAAAAGTAGTTATAGATTTGCGCTATAACTTATGCTTGTTACCCGCGACTTTGTCTGCATGGAATTTGTATTTTTTTAATTTTATCTGTGTTTTGCTGTATATTGAAACGTAAAAAGTTGAAATAGCGAAAGAAATGTAACTGCAATATGCTGTCAGCACAGTTCCATATGTTTTTGGTCTTGTCATCTTTTGCTAGGATATAAAAGCTGTATACACGTAAGCATGCCACCGACGGGCCTGAGATGCTCCGGGGTCTCTACGGCTCTAAGAGCAGCTTGTCTTCCAGCTTGTTGATGCCTTTTGCCCCAGTGTGGTCATCAAATATTTGGGTTCTAGTAATTTTTGCAGCTAGAGCTCTGCTAGCACTACATGCTATATCTGACCTGCGCTTCTGCAGCATATTATGAGAAGAGCAAAAAATGGATAGGAAACACGATTACCCAAATTAAACTACTTCTTACACAGCTGAGGTAAAATAAAAGCTGCGCTGCGATTGGTTGGTATTTGTTATATTGCTGAGGTAAAATTAAAGCTGCGCCGTGATTGATTGCTATGGGCAACACAGATTTTCTTCAAAATCTCAATCCATGTTAACGTGTCTTTTGTTCAAGTTTTAATCCCTGGCAACAATAGGTATCCCTGCTAGCATAATAATTGCATACATGCAGCAATGATGTCTGTCCTCATGTGTCTGCCAATTTGGGGAGGCCTAGCTTTTGATGTGTACCCCTTACTCTCTGCTGCACTTAATAATTGCATAAGTGTGGCAATGATGTCTGCCCTTACGTGTCTGCCTGTTTGAGGAAGCCTAGCTTATGGTGTGAAAAAGAACCATTTTAGTGCAAAAAAAAAAAAAACGTACCTTTCCGCTACGAGTATAGGTTTGATCTCTTTTAATCTTGGAATTTGGTGCCATAATAAAAAAAAGTGCTTGCACTGTCTAAAAGTGGTCCAAACCCCTGCTCAGTGCAGGATTCACTTGTTTCAACACTTCCATTGAAGGAGAACTCACCACCTCCCGTGGTAACCTGTTCCATTCTTTGATCACTCTCACTGTCCTGCAGAACACCATTCATTTCTACTAATACATGTAGGGACAAATGACACTGCAAAAAAGGACCTATCTGCACCTATCTGCAGAGACTTTGAAGACCTCGGAATGAAGATGAAGGAACTAAGAGCACAGGTGGTCTTCTCATCCACCTCCCAGGGGATGGCCATGGAGTAAGAAGATGCAACAGGATTCCAGAGGTGAACAACTGGCTACAATGATGGTGCCGTCAGCAAAGAATTGGAATTCTAGACCATGGAGTGAATTACCTATATGATGGACTGCTTGCTAGAGACGAAAGCATATATTTGGTGGTCACCTTACTTCACTCATTAGGAGAGCTTTAAACTAGAACAATATGGGAAGGGAAGTGAAAGGCCAGATAAAAAAAATATACAGCTAATTAATACATTTGAGAACCTTGCTATTAGAAGTGGAAAGAAAGAACAAAGACAAAAAACTCAGTAGTAAAGTAGAGGAGAAAGAGACCCCGATCACAAACTAAAATGTTTTTACACAAATGCACAGAGCATGGGAAACAAGCAAGGAGAATTGGAGCTCCTAACACAGGAAGAGAAATATGATGTCATAGGCATCATGGAAACATGGTGGAATGATACACATGATTGGAATACAAGGCTTGAAGGATACATTTTATTTATAAGAAACAGACCTAATCAAAGGGGATAAGGTATTGCATTGTATGACAGGAAAACATTCATCTCCACAGAGATTCAAGCTTCAGAGCATGGGAGTTCTGTAGAACTGTTTGGGTAAGAATGCAAGGAGAAAACAACTGAAAGGACACCATTGTAGACATTTACTATAGGTCGCCTGGACTAGCAGAAGATATTGATGAACTCTTTCTACATCAAATGGCCAAGCTCTCAAAAAAGCATGGCATAGTGATTATGGGAGATTTTACCTATCCAGACATTTGTTGGGAATATCTCTCAGGTATAAGTAACGGATCTAAAAAATTCTTACAAAAACTCACAGAGCGCCACTTTTTACACCCCATACCTGCTGCTGAGGTCAGGAAATACCCCCCAAAAAGCATGAGAGGAGGGGGGATACATGGTTTTATTGCCGCATATACTCATCCTAAACAGCCTCCGTAATTACCCCTATCTTTGGAAATACCACACAGTTCACATTATTATTTTTATCTAAGATTTGGGGAACGCCGAAAAGGGCGCTGGAGGGGAGCGGGGGGGGGGGGGGGGGGGATTATTTTAACGTGTCAATTTTTATTCAGTACAAGTGAGCAATGGGGCCTGGAATTTATTCAGCTGTGCCCTGCAATCCAACGGGTGTTCCCTCCATTACAGGCCTTGCCATGTGTCCTATAAGTAGATTAGGGCCACAATTGGAATGTTTTTGAACATGGGATAAATGGGGGGGATCCATTTTGGGGTGAACGTCTTCATTCCTATGTACACTGTACAAAAAAAACCTGTTTTTAAATTGACAAAATTGCACAAAAAATGAAAATCATAATTTTTTCCTTTTGCCTTGCTTACATTCATTCAAATACTGTGGGGTCAAAATAGGCAGTACAACCCTAGATGAATTCATTAAGGGGTCTAGTTTTCAAAATGGGGTCATTTGTGGGGGTTCTTTATCGCTTTGGATGCTCAATAGCTCTACAAGTGGGCAATGGGGCCTGGAATTTATTCCGTTGTACCCTGAAATCCAACGGGTGCTCCTTCCATTATAGGCCTAGCCATGTGTACTTTAAGTAGATTAGGGCCACAATGGGTATGGCTCTAAACACGGGACAAACAGGGGTATCCATTTTGGGGTGAAAGTCTTCATTCATTTGTGTGCTGTACAAAAAAAAAACATTAAATTGATACAACTGCCAAAAAAATTAAAATTGTAATTTTTTCCTACTGATTTGCTTAGATTTATTCACAAATTGTAGGGTACAAATTTTCAGTAGACCCCTACATGAATTTGTTAAGGGATATAGTTTTCAAAATGGGATAATTTGTTGGGGTTCTCTGTCGTTCTGGCTGCTCAAGGGCTCTACAAGTGGGCAATGGGGCATAAATAACCTTCATGCTAAATTTCTGTTCTGAAAGCCACTGACTACTCCTATCATTTTGGGCGCCGCTGTGCATCCAGATATAAGATTAGGGCCACAATGGGTATGTCTCTGAACATGGGACAAACGGGTATCCATTTTGGGTTGCAAGTCTTCATTCATGTGTGTGCTGTACAAAAAAAGCTGTTTTTAAAATGACAGAATTGTCAAAAAAAATAAAATCACAATTTTTTCCTTTTGCTTTGCTTGAATTCATTCAAAAACTGTGGGGTCAAAAGGGGCAGTACACCCCTAGATAAATGCGTTAAGGGGTATAGTTTTCAAAATGGGGTCACTTGTTTGGGTTCTCTATGGTTTTGGATGCTCAAGAGCTCTACAAGTGTGCTATGAGGCGTAAAAGGCCTTCAAGCAAAATTTATGTTCTGAAAACCACTGACTACTACTTTCATTTTGGGCCCCGTTGTGCATCCAGACATAAGATTAGGGCCACAATGGGTATATTTTTGAACACGGGGGAAACAGGGGTATCCATTTTAGAGTGGCAATCCTAATTTTCATGTGCACTACAGACAAAAAAATGTCTTTAAAATGACATATTTGCAAAATTACAGTTGAAAATGTGAAAAAATGACAATTTTTTCAAAATTTTTCCAATATTGGTACTTTTAATAAATATACACAAATTATATTGGTCTATTTTTACAACCTAAGGTCTCATTCAGACAAGCGTGTTTTGGTGCGTGCATACGCACGCACAAAAACACGCTTGTATTTACAACACTGCATTCCCTATGGTGTGTGCACATGTCCGTACTTTGCAGGTGCGTGCCTGCAAAGATAGGACATGCGTACACCATAGGGAATGCACGCATTGTTTTCAATGGAGCCGCGGCTGCTGCCGGCGGCCTTATTGAAAACAATGACCTGCTGGCTCCCTGCATTCCTTTTCAGGGAAGGACTTTACATATAAGCCCTTCCCTGAAAAAGAAAGATTTTAGTGTAAAAAAAAAATAAAAATGCAGCCATTCTCTTCAATCGAGCTGCTTCTGCTGCCGGCGGCTCCATTGAAGGCAACGGTCTGTTGGCACCACCAAATTGTTTTTCAGGGAAGAGCTTAACATATAGGCTCTTAACTAGAGATGAGCGAGCGTACTCGGAAAAGCACTACTCGCTCGAGTAATTTGCTTTATCCGAGTATCGCTGTGCTCGTCCCTGAAGATTCGGGTGCCGGCACGGAGCGGGGAGCTGCAGGGGAGATTGGGGAGGAACGGAGGTAAGATCTTTCTCTCCCTCTCTCCCGCCCGCTCTCCCCTGCTCCCAGCTGCGACTCACCTGTCAGCCGCAGCGGCACCCGAATCTTCAGACCCGAGCACAGCGATACTCGGATAAAGCACATTACTCGAGCGAGTAGTGCTTTTCCGAGTACGCTCGCTCATCTCTACTCTTAACTGAAAAGGGTGCAAAAAAAAATAAAAAATTTCGTGAAGGGCTTAAAAATATAAGCCCTTACCTGAAAAAGAAAGATTTTAGTGTAAAAAAGAATAAAAATGCAGCCATTCACTTCAATGGAGCCACTGCTGCTGGCGGCGGCTCCATTGAAGACAATGGTCTGTGGCACACCTGAATGGTTTTTCAGGGAAGGGCTTTACATATAAGCCCTTCCCTGGAAATCAATTAAAAGGGATTTAAAAAACAAAAAAAATAGGTACTCACCTCTCTTCAGCTGCCGGGGCACAGCCGCGTCTTCTCCTGCTGTCCCCTGCACTGTGGTGCTGAACTGCTGATCTATCAGCAGCCGGGGATTTAAAATCCCCGCCTGCTGAAAGAGCTGAATGTGATTGGCTGAGGTGCTCAGCCAATCACAGGCAGCTCTCCCCGAATGAATGACAGGTGAGAGCTGCCTGTGATTGGCTGAGCACCTCAGCCAATTACATTCAGCTCTTTCAGCAGGAAGGGATTTTAAATCCCCGGCTGCTGATAGATCAGCTGTTCAGCAACACAGTGCAGGGGACAGCAGGAGAAGACGCAGCTGTACCCCGGCAGCTGAAGGGAGGTGAGTACCTATTTTTTTTCTTTTTTTTACTATTTTAAAAGGCTTTTCAGGGAAGGGCTTATGAAGCCCTTCCCTGCAAAGCCACTAACAGCTGCCGGGGCTCAGTGGGGACTTCTGCCGCTGTCCCCGGCTCTGTAGCGCTGCTGAGCTATCAGCAGCTGGGGATTTTAAATCCCCGGCTGCTGATAGCTCAGAACTACAGAGCCTGGGAGAGCGCTAGAAGTCGCGGCTGAGCCCCAGCAGCTGAAGGGAGGTGAGAATTGTTTTTTTTTTATTTTTTGCACTATTTTAAATGGCTTTTCAGCGAAGGGCTTATGAAGTCCTTCCCTGAAAAGCCATTGACAGGATGCCGGGAGCAGGATTCTCTACCGCAGCTGTCATGTGTGACAGCTGCGGTTGAGAATTGAAGAATTCCTTTTGCTGCATCTACCACAGATGTGGCAGATGTAGCAGCAGGGAATTCTTTTAACTAGCGGGGGTGAAGGATACATCTGCCGCATGCGGCAGATGTGTTCTTCATGCCCGCGGGGGTCACGGCAGCGGTGGATAGGTAAGTTTTATTTTATTCTTTTTTTATTTTGCACTAAAATGTTTCTTTTTCAGGGAAGGGCTTATATGTAAATCCCTTCCCTGGAAAAAAATGCAGGGGACCGGCAGAGCATAGTTTTCAATGAAGCTGCCGGCAGCAGCCGCGGCTCCATTGACAACAAGCACGCAGCTGTGTTCACGCGGGCTTTTGCTCGTACCTAGATGCGGACGTATGTACGCACCTAAGTACGCACCAAAACACGCTCGTCTGAATGAGCCCTAAATGAAGTACAACATGTGGCGAAAAAACAATGTCAGAATCACTTGGATATGCAAAACCTTTACGGAGTTATGCTATGTTGAACGACACATGTCAAATTTCCAAAATTTGGCTCCGTCACTAAGGCGCAAACAGGCTTCGTCACTAAGGGGTTTAAAGGCAGTTTAGTTGTGCTTGTGTGGAAGTGTAGAGTTTTTGTTGTTTATGTACGTGAGGTGTGATAATGTAAATTGTGATGTTTTGCTGTGCTTGATATTGTATCCGTAATTTGTATAATTATTCTGTTAGATAATGGGTTTAAGGCTAAACAGGACCACAGTGGGCTCAAAGGTATTATTGTTAAACTCCAAGAATTTAATTGAATACCCTTAGGGTTTATTCACATTGAGGATTTGAATGTCCAAATTCTGTCCAGGTTTGAAACTGACAGAACTCAGACAGAACTTGAACCCATTAAAGTTAATGCATGTATTCATCTGTGTTATTTTTTAATTCTTTTCATGGATATGGATTGATGGGCCAAAGTTGTCTATTCCAGTCAATCTGTGTGTAAAAAAAAATAAAAAAAACAGAATGCACTTGCATTGCATTTTTTAATGTACCCATTGACTTTTATGGGAGTCTTGAATTAAATCAATTAGGCCACTTTTTATTTTATTTTTTTCATGTGTAAAGAACGGATTGCACTGTGGTGATACTCATACGTTAAAACTGCAAAAATTAAACTGATGTAGATAACGTTTAAACGTTTAAAAAAGTGGTTATAGATTTGCGCTATAACTTATGCTTGTTACCCGCGACTTTGTCTGCATGGAATTTGTATTTTTTTAATTTTATCTGTGTTTTGCTGTATATTGAAACGTAAAAAGTTGAAATAGCGAAAGAAATGTAACTGCAATATGCTGTCAGCACAGTTCCATATGTTTTTGGTCTTGTCATCTCTTGCTAGGATATAAAAGCTGTATACACGTGAGCATGCCACCGACGGGCCTGAGATGCTCCGGGGTCTCTACGGCTCTAAGAGCAGCTTGTCTTCCAGCTTGTTGATGCCTTTTGCCCCAGTGTGGTCATCAAATATTTGGGTTCTAGTAATTTTTGCAGCTAGAGCTCTGCTAGCACTACATGCTATATCTGACCTGCGCTTCTGCAGCATATTATGAGAAGAGCAAAAAATGGATAGGAAACACGATTACCCAAATTAAACTACTTCTTACACAGCTGAGGTAAAATAAAAGCTGCGCTGCGATTGGTTGGTATTTGTTATATTGCTGAGGTAAAATTAAAGCTGCGCCGTGATTGATTGCTATGGGCAACACAGATTTTCTTCAAAATCTCAATCCATGTTAACGTGTCTTTTGTTCAAGTTTTAATCCCTGGCAACAATAGGTATCCCTGCTAGCATAATAATTGCATACATGCAGCAATGATGTCTGTCCTCATGTGTCTGCCAATTTGGGGAGGCCTAGCTTTTGATGTGTACCCCTTACTCTCTGCTGCACTTAATAATTGCATAAGTGTGGCAATGATGTCTGCCCTTACGTGTCTGCCTGTTTGAGGAAGCCTAGCTTATGGTGTGAAAAAGAACCATTTTAGTGCAAAAAAAAAAAAACGTACCTTTCCGCTACGAGTATAGGTTTGATCTCTTTTAATCTTGGAATTTGGTGCCATAATAAAAAAAAGTGCTTGCACTGTCTAAAAGTGGTCCAAACCCCTGCTCAGTGCAGGATTCACTTGTTTCAACACTTCCATTGAAGGAGAACTCACCACCTCCCGTGGTAACCTGTTCCATTCTTTGATCACTCTCACTGTCCTGCAGAACACCATTCATTTCTACTAATACATGTAGGGACAAATGACACTGCAAAAAAGGACCTATCTGCACCTATCTGCAGAGACTTTGAAGACCTCGGAATGAAGATGAAGGAACTAAGAGCACAGGTGGCCTTCTCATCCACCTCCCAGGGGATGGCCATGGAGTAAGAAGATGCAACAGGATTCCAGAGGTGAACAACTGGCTACAATGATGGTGCCGTCAGCAAAGAATTGGAATTCTAGACCATGGAGTGAATTACCTATATGATGGACTGCTTGCTAGAGACGAAAGCATATATTTGGTGGTCACCTTACTTCACTCATTAGGAGAGCTTTAAACTAGAACAATATGGGAAGGGAAGTGAAAGGCCAGATAAAAAAAATATACAGCTAATTAATACATTTGAGAACCTTGCTATTAGAAGTGGAAAGAAAGAACAAAGACAAAAAACTCAGTAGTAAAGTAGAGGAGAAAGAGACCCCGATCACAAACTAAAATGTTTTTACACAAATGCACAGAGCATGGGAAACAAGCAAGGAGAATTGGAGCTCCTAACACAGGAAGAGAAATATGATGTCATAGGCATCATGGAAACATGGTGGAATGATACACATGATTGGAATACAAGGCTTGAAGGATGTATTTTATTTATAAGAAACAGACCTAATCAAAGGGGATAAGGTATTGCATTGTATGACAGGAAAACATTCATCTCCACAGAGATTCAAGCTTCAGAGCATGGGAATTCTGTAGAAACTGTTTGGGTAAGAATGCAAGGAGAAAACAACTGAAAGGACACCATTGTAGACATTTACTATAGGTCGCCTGGACTAGCAGAAGATATTGATGAACTCTTTCTACATCAAATGGCCAAGCTCTCAAAAAAGCATGGCATAGTGATTATGGGAGATTTTACCTATCCAGACATTTGTTGGGAATATCTCTCAGGTATAAGTAACGGATCTAAAAAATTCTTACCCGCTCTTACTGACAACTTTAGCTTCCAAAGGGTAGGAGACAAAACAAGAGGATCTGCTATCTTGGACCTATTCTTACCAACAGGGAGGAAATGGTTGAGGAAGTAAGGGTGGCTGGGACCTTAGGAGGCAGTGATCATGCTATCTTTGAATTTGGGATGAAAAGGGGAGGAAGACCTAAGAAAACTCAGATCTCAAGGTTGGATTTCAGAAAGGCAGATATTAATGAACTTAGAAAGAGAGTAGGAATAATCCAATGGCTGGATGTTCTTAAGGACAGAAATGTCCAAGAAGGTTGGGAAATATTGTGAAATGAGATTCTCAAAGCACAATTGTTAACAATCCCTAAAAGAAGGAAGAATGGGAAGCATTTAAACAAACCAGGATGGATGAATGCAGAACTTGTAGACATGTTAAAAACAAAGAAAAATATGTTTATTAAATGGAAACAGGGGGGATATCTAAAGAAGAATATAACGCGGTCTGCAGAAACTAAAAAAAAATGTAAAGAGTAGAGCAGGAGAGAAAGCCCTTTAGTGTGGCAAGAAGACACTAGTTGGAGTTCTAACAAAAGACAAGACACAATTAGAGCACAGATGTGGTTCCTGTACTCGTATATAGAATAACTTGCCTCAGGAAATGTATTGCATGTGAAGATTTACCTCATGAAATGAATTACCACATTGATGATTGCTCTCAAAAGAAATAAACTGTTTCAGTTTACTGTTCATTCTTGCCTCCTGGAATCCCCTCTTGCCACAGCAGCATCTGCACTACAAGTACCACACTAATACCATCGTCCAGGGGAAAGGATCATTCCCCAACTTTCATTTTATCCTTTTTATTTTAATTTTGCCCCAGAGCCGATTGTGGGGCTGGTGAAAGGGCTGGCATCACAAACTGATTGATTTGTTACCACCATCCCTTACTCTATCACGAGTAGCATATCATTTAAAGTCTTACACCAGTTTATTCTATCGGCCGCTGCCATTTAGGGTAGAATAGCAGAGCCACTGCCATTACCCCCCCCCCCCCCCCTCCCATTCTGGCGCACCATCACTATGCCAGGTATCTTACTTTTCTCTTCAGGATTTTTGCTGTTTGTTCTTTTTTTATATGTTACATGTTTGTTGATATTATACTATGAGCTTTTGTGGCAGAGATGTAATTTCATTTAACTGGTCATACTTTGACCTTTGCTTAACATGATTTTGTTTCTTCTAGACCCACACCCAAGTGATTAAGGCTTGTATTTTGTATTTTTTTAAATTTTAATCGGACAATCTGATGTCAAATTTCTTCTTATGTTTTCCCTTCTGCTACCACGTGTTGATCACTGTAGCCTTTTGTGACCCATTTAATATAATTTGCTTGTTGATTGACGTCAGCCAAAAATTTACATAGACGGCTTTTAAGTTTCTGTTTATATAAAATCTTTTCAATAAAAAGAATGTATAAAAAAACACTATGTATAAATGTAAGTGTTGTAGGACTGATGATATTTAAGCAATGTGCCAAATAGATTCAAAATAATATATAAATATTACTAAAAGCCTTTAAAGTTATATAATTGTTCACTTAAAATAGTTTTACATTTAAAGCATTGCACTTTTTTAATGTATGACTACCATTTTCCGCATGGAAATATTGTGTTGGAACAAAATTATTCTAGATTCTAAAAAGAAAAAAAAACCTTTAAGTATGCAAAATTTGCCCTAGATTTTCATTTTTACTTTGAGCCTTTTTTATCATGGAAGTCAGACCAGTGACACTTGCTAGGCTGTGTCTCACAGTTGACAATACATTGCCATCAAAATCATAATTGAAAAAAAAATGATTAAACATCTTAGTCTACAAGTGATACATTATGTCAAATACCTATTACTAAGAAGGAGAGATTCATTATGACCAAAGAGACTAACCTGATGTGAACTAAAAGAATGGAGCAGAATTGTTAAATATTTCTTTGCATTTTAAAGAACATTTAATTAAAAATACAATTTAACCATCACAATAATAGAAAACTCAGTGATTAGAGTTTCAGTGTCAATTATCATAAAATTCATCATTGTAATTCTTATTAAAACTCTGTGTTTAGATAGGTAATGATTTTATAATTTGGCAATTTGCATAAGCAGCCCTGAGATGGCTTATTATTTCAATCCTACACAATTACAATTCCAGCTCCATACATCAGAGCGCTTAGCAATGTAAAATCACTGCACTAATTAATAAGCCATTTACTGTCTGCAGCTAGTTATGGTGGTCCTGCAGCTGACCTTACGGAAGATGAGCCATCTCTGATGTGACTGTGTGTAACTACAAACATAATGATGGGCCAGAAGGGAATCATTAAAAATAATTTACACCAGCCTTCATTTACAAGATCTTTTGATAGCCTTTTTCTATGCTGTTTAAATCCGCAGTGTAGTCCCTACCATTTGGATAGGGCCAAGCAGGAGTGTGAATGAAGATACCTAAGTGGTTAATTAGTAGGCATTCGGATTCCATAAGAGCCTCCTGAAAAATCCCTCTGATGTCTGTTATGTCAAATGTCTCTCACAGGCAAGCCACAAGAGGTAGCTAATACAGCAGGCTAATTATTTGGGACTAGGAGCAGCTGAGAATGGCTTGTCATACAACCCTTGCTGTGAGCACCCAGCCAATGGACTAAGTACTGCTTTTGTGACACTGGAAGACAAAAACACAGAACTGATAAGTTACAGAGAAAATTAGAAGGATCACACAGGTAAATTTAACTGAATTACATGTAGAACGATCTAGTGTACGTATGGAAATACATCTAAACACAGATATTAAGATGTGTATTTTAGTGTACAAATGACATTTGTATCACACTGATGCTATATAACGCATAACATATATTCTACAATAAATATAACTATGTAGAATGCTCATTTATGTTAATGATTTTACATGGACTTTCTGGTTTAAAAACAAGCTTTTGCTCAATGTTGTAATTTCAGTGTATTTCAGTGCTATGCTTTTTGTTAGCTATTGATTTTAAAAAATGTTTTGTTATATTCTGTAAAGCTTTCTATCAATATAAATCATTGCACTTATATTTTTATAACATGTTTTTCTGCATTATAACGGTGTGCTTAGTTCCAGTTGAATCTCACATAATAGAAAAAACACACTTCCGCATTTCTATTGTTTATTATAATTATTTAAACTAACCTTGGCCAGTAATAGGGGAATAAAAAATGTTTTGTACATCACAAGAATAAAAAGGGATACCTTGATTGGTCACCTATATTTCAGGAATGAGTAAAATAAAATAAAAGGCAAATTAAAAATTGGAGGAGACAGATGATTTACAAGATTGATTTTTGCGATTTTAGGATCATTGATTAATTGTTAAGCATGCATTAAACTCCAGGTTGTTGTTTAAACCTAAATGTTTAAAGACAAAGCAAGTTTCCAAAGCAGCAGGAAAATATAATCATGTGCACAGAATAAATGGTAGCAGGATGAGCTATGAATATTTTTTATTCCCCGGTTAGAGAATACCAGAGTACAGTTTAATGGTGAAACAAAAATATTCAACAAAGCTAAAAGAAATATTTATTTTGGGAAGTCAGATATCCGACTACAAACCACAGAAAAAATACATGCAGTAGTTTATCGTAAGTGGGGGATGGGTTGCAACAGCAATTTTTAATCATGAAGCTCTTGGTTTATTGGATTCCAATAGTGCTTAAAGAAAGGATATTAAAAAAGAAACCATATTCAGAGATTTGTGTTATTTCATAGTATTTTGGGATTTCGCTACACTTTAGGCCACAAGCGTGTTATGTCGGAGTGTTCTGGCTCTGCGCAGGTCTACGGATTCAAATTCAGAGCATCATAGATCCCAAAGTCAGATCAGGACACTCGCAGGTATTACGGACACACCATAAAACTCTGCGTGAGCCTTGCTTTAAGTATATTTGTACATTAAGAATATTTAACTACACTAGGATTATTGTTGAATTTTGGAAAACATGCAAAATGATGACACTATATTGGTACTGATTATTTTGTGAAAAAAAATAGATTTCAGAAATAAATGAAAATACAAAATCCAATACGCTGGTCCTGTACAGGTAGCAATGCTTAGACTGTTTCCATATCCACAGTCCTGTCATATAAAATACCTTCATATAGTGCTTACCTTAAAGGGAATGTGCCATCAGGGAATGACCTCTGTTTTAATCAACATTTATTTAATCAACGTGTATTTATCTTCATTTTCCATGTCACTAGGTTTATTAAAAAATCCTAATATTAGTTTTCACTCTGGCTACTAATTCTAATAATTGTCTGAGACTTCCTGTTCTATAGTAGTCTTCACATTATCATATATAACATGGAATCTACCATTCAGAATAGCAGATGGTCAGAGCTCACATCCTTTTATATATACAACGACATTGAGAATTAAAAACAAAAT
The DNA here is from genome assembly GCF_035609145.1 of Eleutherodactylus coqui. Lineage (NCBI taxonomy): Eukaryota > Metazoa > Chordata > Amphibia > Anura > Eleutherodactylidae > Eleutherodactylus > Eleutherodactylus coqui. The sequence continues at coordinate 3,969,673 of NC_089845.1, read as the reverse complement.
GCAAAAAAAAATGCTCACGTGAAAACTTGATTTAAAAAGTAGGTACCGTATATACCGGCGTATAAGGCGACGGGGCGTATAAGACGACCCCCCAACTGTCACCTTATACGCCGGTATTCAGTGGAGAAAAAAAAAAAATTTATTACTCACCTCCCACGGCGTTCTGTCGCGCTCCGGCAGGATGTTGCTCGCTCCGGCAGGCTGTCGCTCGCTCCTCGTCCCCGGCGCAGCATAGCTTTCTGAATGTGGGGCTTGAAATCCCCGCTTCCAGAAAGCTAATACACACGCCGGCAGCCATGACATCATTGAATGGCTGTGATTGGCTAAAGCACACGTGGCTTCAGCCAATCACACTATTCAATGACATCATTGAATGGGTGTGATTGCTAACACGTGCGCCTTCAGCCAATCACAGCCATTCAATGATGTCATTGAATAGTGTGATTGGCTGAAGCCACGTGTGCTTTAGCCAATCACAGCCATTCAATGCTGTCATGGCTGCCGGCGTGTGTATTAGCTTTCTGGAAGCGGGGATTTCAAGCCCCGCATTCAGAAAGCTATGCTGCGGCGGGGACGAGGAGCGAGCGACAGCCTGCCGGAGCGAGCGACATCCTGCCGGAGCGCGACAGAACGCCGTGGGAGGTGAGTAATAAAATTTTTTTTTTTTACACTTTTTTTTTTTTTGTATTACCGGCGCATAAGACGACCCCCGACTGCAGAGCAGATTTTTCGGGGTTCAAAAGTCGTCTTATACGCCGGTATATACGGTAATTTTTTGATGACATGCACCCTTTAAAGGCTTTCTTAGTTGCACAGGGCCTTCTATGAGGTCTCCACTGTTCAATTTCTTATAGGTGGACATATTTTCTATTGATTTCTCTATTACTCCAACAGGAAGAAATTGTGTTATTCTTTTTCATATTCCTATGGCAGACCTATTCTTCTTTTATTGTAGAATAACACTGTAATATGGCATGGCTTGGAGCATCATATGGCTGTACATGGAGAGCCTATGGCGCTGCACTTTATTGTCACAGAGTTCCTGCTACTCTGTACTGCAAACAACTCCCTGCACATGGCCTTTTGTTTCTAAATTAATAGAGCCATTTCTTAAGTATCCCACTACTGTATAGTAAAATAATGTGTATAACTTTTTATGACATTCAAACTTTGGACCATTAAGTTTAAGATAAAATAACTTATCTAAAATTTCTTCTAACATTTAAAGAGTCAAATTAAACAAGTTAAACTTTGCTACATCTATACAATTTTCTATTTGTCTTATCCCATTTACTGTTTACAACCATTTATTTCTGAACCTTTAGTCCGCTTCCACACGGGCAATTTTATTGAGCAATTTCATTGCAATGGAACAGTGCTACAAATCACACGTATGTAAAGCCCGTACTTTCCTATGGGTTCTTCCACATGAGCGATGCTCTATACAGCCACAATTTGCAATGTTTTGTAGCCCATGTTTCCCTATGGACCCTTTCTTTCTGTTGCATCGCATCGCACAAAAATGCAGTTTTCATGCAGTGCAATGCAACTTTTACAGTAGAAAATCCTACTGTAAAAGCCCTAGTTTCAGTAAAAAAAAATAAATAAATAATACATCACCTAAGAAGTGCTGTCAGCTCTGGCGCGGATCTCCTCTTCACCTCTGACACTCATCTTCAGTTTTCTGCCAGCCCTTCCTGAATTGGAGGATTAAAATCCCCGCCTCCAGAAAGGGCTTGCTGTGACTGGTTATGAGCGCCATGGCTCAGCCAATCAGAGTCGGTGCTCAATAAACCAATCACAGCCATTCACAGCCATGCATTCTGTTGTCTTTGTGAATAATAATTTTATACCTGACTACTTGTTTCTGACTAATTTCCCATTCTAAATATGCTTTGTCTGTGGATGTCTACTTATGCGAATGGCTCCAACTGCAGACTTTTGTAATTGTTTTTCTGTATATTTCAATCGAGCTTGTAGTCCATGTTGATGTGAAATAAATCTATGATGGTTTAAGTTATATCCAGCAACAACAGTACAAACCCTTTAAAGCCATTTGCTAAACCATATACACTCCCACCTGAAACCCAATAATTTCTCGCTGTATACTAAGCAGTATCACCAGCCCTCCGAATAGCTGTTTGAAAAGCTTCTCTCATTATAAACAATATGTGTTTCATCCTAAGCAATTGGTTCTGGTAAATCAGGATTAATCTCAAACAGTTTCAGCTAGGTAAGGCTAATTAATCATTGGGTCCATTTTATGGTATCAGATTATTTGTTTAAAGCCTTACCAAAGAAAACATCAGTGTAGAATTTAAGTGCTCCACCTGTTTTTGCGTGACTTTCCTTCACCAAGATCAAGGACTGAAGTCAAGCTCTGGTGATATGGAATTTTTTCAAGGAATGTTACACTACATATCCCAAATTATTTAAAAAAACTACCCCGTAACAGGGGCAGATTGGGAAAAAATGGTTTCGTGTACATCGCTTTAATCCATCAGCAAAAAGGGCTAACACAAGTAGATAGGGGTCAGCAAACCAAGGTTGCCAACCATCCGGAAATTCCTGGGCAGTTCATAAAAATAGGGGATTTTTTTTCCAGTGTCTGTGAAAGTTAACGGATGTGTCTGTGAATTTTTTAAAGCTGGTGGTACTTGAGCAGGTTATTCTGAGTATGATTGTCATCATACAGCTCACAGTAAATGTTGGTAATGAGTTCATATCCGTATCTTATCTGTACACATGTATCACTTACAATCTTTATAATTCAGTATCGTTTTCAGTATTGTGTCCGTAAACAATATTTGCTGTCCAAGATTTTTGGATGTCTATAAAAATGAAAATTCAGGTTGGCAGCTGTGCAGCAAATCATCAGCCCACAGCCATGTTGGTGGTAAGAGGCACATAGTTTTGAACAGCATATTTTCTACAACGTACAGAACTTTACATATCAACATTCCAATTTCTGAACAAGAAAAAGAGGGATGCACTATGGTCTACCACCATGTAGTGACTGACTAATACCACCATTCTGTAACTAAATTAAGACCACTATAAAGATCAGTATTACTAATACCTCTTAACTGTGACCATATAGTAAACTGTTACTGAAAAAACACTACACAAATACTAATATTATCACCATAATGTGATCAGCTCTCCACAGGTGATGTCGCCTCTGACTGGAGTCATTCACTTTCTCTTTTCTTCTCCACCTGGCGGAGACTACCATCATGGCTCCTCCCAGTCACAACTTGTATCTTCAGGATGACACACTGGCTTCATTTTCTACACCTTTACAAAATCTCCCCATCTATAGTGCTCCAGATAGTAACAATGCCACCCACGCAGTAAAATTATCTCCTTTTTTCCACCCCTTGTAGACTCCTCCACAATAAGTGCCTCTTTTAGTGTTCCCCAAACAGCAATAATACACTCTTTATGCCCCAATTAGTAACAAAGTCCCCTTGTATGCCCACACACTACCTATAATCTTGCTTATGTGCTTTCATTCAGCTGTAATGCTCCCTATTTCGTCCATTCGGTAATAATGCCATCTAATATGCTTCTATTCACTTATAATGCCCTATTCAGTAATAATGCCCCTTTATATGTCCTCACTCAGTAGTAATTACACTTATATGGCTACACTCAGTTATAATGCCCCTTTATATGCCTCCATTCAGTAATAATGCCCCCTTATATGCCTCACCTCAGTAGTACTGTACTTTTATATGCCCACACTCATTTATAATTCCCCTTATAGGACCTCATTCAGTAATAATGAAACTTTACTCCTCCTTATATGCATTAAAATAAGCAACACTTTTATACTCACTGCTCAGTTGCTACAGTATACACCTCTCCTGTACCCCACATGTCCTATGATTGCTGCAGCCAATCTCTGGCTTCACAAACACTGAGGAAAGGGATTGGCCTCAGTGATCAAGTGATGTAAATACACTATGCAGAAGTAAAGGGGAGACAGGAGCAGTGCAGTCTGCCTTAGCTGGGTGGTGAATAAATGCCTTTTTAAATTTTATTCAAGAGCCTATGCACTGGGACTTCACCAGCCACCAGCATTTCTCCTGGTGAAGTTAATGTCCACACCACCCCTGCTCAGTGCCACACTAAGGTAAGAAAATGTCTGTTTAATGTTATTTACTAGCAGCAGTATGGGACCATGGTCAACTGGACTGTCTTCTATAATATTTTCAATTTCATTACTTGTCAGCTTGTCTCAAACTCTGCAGTGGTCTTTTCTTTAGGCTTCATTTTCTACTGGGCAAAGACAGATCTGTCTTTTGTCCAATAAAAAATAATGCCAATGAATACAAATACAGAGGCAAATACAGATCGAATACTGATGAAACCCAGATGCCGCCATCTTTTATTTACTTTCCCAAACCATAATGTGAATATTTTTCATAAAAAATGAATAATAGTAGCACATGATACATTTTAAAAACACAGCCATTAGAGATACACCCATGCAAGTAGATTCATAGATTTCCATTAATTTTGCATTGCAATCTACAAAACACGGACCAAATACAGAATAAAATACTATCATCTAAAAGCAGGCCTGTTGTTTACGCGTGCCCTAGAATATCATTCTTAAGTCCACTGCTAGAGATATAGGAGTTGCAAAATGACATTACTGGTATTTTTAGGAACACTTACTGGATGAAAACATGACACATTCCTAAAATATGCATGAAACTTCTCATATAAAACTACTGCAATAGAATTTGTTTAGTTTTACCAAATTTAAAGTTATCCTAATTGAAAGCTTTATCTCATTATAGTATAAAACTTTTACAAGGCTTTTAAACAATGTTTTTTCTAGTCATGTTCCCAACGAACAACAAAACACACAGTGAACAGCCTATATCTAACTATAAGAGCTTGAAACTCTTTCAAAATCGTCTTATTTTTGCTAAAAACAGGTTTAAGCTTCCTTCAGGTGGTCTTCTTTCTAAAATTTTTGTAAAGAAAGAAAAAAGTATGAAAAATTGCATGTAATTTTTTGTTATGCCTGCTTATTTTACAGGATTTTTTATTGGTTGCTTTTTTCACATAAAAGTTTTTGATTTGGTATTGCTTTTTCTACTATAGAGAGGGTTTGGGGGAAAATACTTGAAGAATGCCATACCTAGAGCATGTAGCAAAAAAAAAAAACAATAAAGGAAAAACCCCACAAAAATACAGTGTTTTGCTATTAACTTACAGCTAACATCTGGAGGCAACCTTTATGAGTGCTCTCTTTGGGGAGAGATGATGCCCCCCGACCCACTCACCTACTAGGTGTCTCCATGCACCTTCTGGGTGCTATCCTTAAGGAGAGACGATACCCCTTCCAACCCACATCACAGGCCTCTCACTATCCCAGCCAGAAACCTACTGCAAACACCCCAAAACAGCTGTCTGTATTTGGTTTTCTGGCTTGGTTTCCTATTCCCATTCATTGTATTAAAGTCTTGTCTAAAGAGTTGTACATTGATTTGAAGGAATGCTGCCATTCAATAGGTGGCACTGCTGAGATATTGTGTCATCTTCCTTATTTGCGAAAAAATTAAAAAAATGCAGATATTTTGCAAAAAAGATTACTTATGACACCAGTCTTAGACAAAGACATAATAATGAAAAAATATATATGATAACTAAGAGGAACATTCAAAGAATAGATCTACCAAGTTATATGTTTACATTTAGCAAAATACACAACAATTAACTCAACTTTGGTAATGGGAATATAATGTACTACTCTTATAAGAAAGCGAAAAAGCTTTCATACCCATAGCTCATTTATTCTCTATTATTCAGCAGAGTGTGCAAAGTGCAGGAGTGCTAACGCCTTATCATTATTCTTGGGGAGGCAGCTATAGAACTATATAAATTTGCCTACACCAATGACACATTTGGGATACATATGGTGTTTGGGATATGAGCTGGGCATCACTGTTTTAACCCCTTCATGAGTTAAGGTGTCCATATACACCTATGGTTGCTGTGGGTTGTATGGAGCCAGTTTGGGAACCTAGCCTGTTCTATACCTAGCAGAAGTCCGCTGTTTTTAAAAAGATGACACCTTTCAGCAAGCTAGCTCTAATCATATTTGTTTAAAATATTAAAAACTGCTGACACTGGTGATCACAACATCTTAGCTGGTAGAGATAAGTGTGGGGTGTCTTTGTCTCCTCATACCCCCAGCAACACAATTTTATGGTCCAGATGGTTACCACAGCATGCTGGGGCATAGTGAAAACTCCCAGGCTTGTCATAGGATGATGCCTATTAAATCATAGAACAGTAGAGTTGAAAGGGACTTCCAGGGTCATCTGTTCCAACCCCCTGCTTGGTGCAGAATTCAATAAATTATCCCAGATATTTTTCCAGCCTTTCTTTGAACACTTCCATTGAAGGAGAACTCACTACTTCCCATGGTAACTTGTTCCACTCATTGATAACCCTCACTGTCAAAGTTTTTTCTATGTCTCCTCCCTTTCAGTTTAATCCCATTGCTTCTAGACTTTCCTTGTGCAAATGAGAATAGGGCTGATCCCTCTGCAGTGTGACAACCCTTCAGATATTTGTAGACCACTATTAAATCTCCTCTCAGCCTTCTTTGTTGCAAGCTAAACATTCCCAGATCTTTTAACCGTTCCTCATAGGACCTGATTTGCAGACCACTCACCATCTTGGTAACTCTGAACTTGCTCCAGTTTGTCTATGTCTTTTTTGAAAGTGGGGTGCCCAGAACTGGACACAGTGTTCCAGATGAGGTCTGACTAAGGAAGAATAGAGGGGGATAATTTCCTCACATGATCTAGACTCTATTTTTCTCTTAATAAATCCCAGAATTTTGTTTGCCTTTTTGGCTGCTGCATCACACTGTTGACTCATGTTCAGTCTGTGATCTATTATTATACCCAAGTCTTTTTAACATGTGCTGCTGCTTAGCCTAATTCATCCCATTCTGTATGTGCGTTTTTCATTTTTCTTGCCCAGAATTTAGAACTTTGCATTTTTGCTTGTTAAATGGCATTCTGTTAGTCGCCGCCCACTGTTCAAGCTTTTCAAGATCTTTTTGAATACTCTTTCTCTCTTACCTAGTGTTAGCTATCCCTCTTAGCTTTATGTTGCTGGCAAATTTATTAGATTCCCACCAATTCCCTCCTCCACATCATTTCTAAAAATGTTGAACAACAGTGGGCCTAGGACAGAGCCTTGTGGTACCCCACTTGATACATTCTTTCACTTGGATGTACAGCCATTTATGACCACTCTTTGAATATGATCACTCAGCCAGCTGTCAATCCCATATTTGGTCACTTTTTCAATAAGTATAGTATGAGATCCTTTGTCAAATGCCTTACTAAGGTCAAGATAAACTATATCCACCGCATTTCCCTGATCAACCCAGTCGGTGATTCTGTCATAGAAAATTAGATTCATTTGGAATGATTTGTTTGTTACAAACCCATGCTGGCTCTGGGTAATTACCCAATTTTTATCCAAGTACTTGCATACATGCTATTAAATAATTTGTTCAAAGATCTTTCCCAGTATAGACGTCAGGCTCACTGGTCTGTAGTCTCCTGGATCCACCTTATTACGCTGTATGTGGCAAGCCTTAATAGACTTTGGTAAAGAGTACAATATAATGCAATGCAGCAGTATTACAAAGTATTGTATAAGTGATCAAACAATTACAAGTTCTTGTGTTAGTACTAAAAAAAAAAAAAAAAATGTATTTTACAAAACATTCTAAAAAATAAACATAATTATCATTGCATCTATAGAAGTCTGAATTATTCCAATATTGCATTATTTACTCCTGATGGTGAAAACATACACAATGCCAGAATTACATTTTTTGGCCACCCTGCATTTCAGAAAACGAAATAGGGCTCAGACGATCTATTAGAAGCAATGCTTTCCAATGAAAGTGATCACATGTCCATTTTTTACAAGCGCTTGAAATTTGAACCTGCAAAAGATAGGACATGTGAGTGTAAATGCATTCAGTCACGCAATTGCTTCTGCATGCGCAGTGCGTTTTTTTCACACAGCTATACATATGTGAAAAATTCCCTCGTCTGACTGAGCCCTAAAGAGTGATAAAATAGTCGCATATACCGCCTTAATGGTACCAAAAAAAGGTACAGCTTACTTGCCAAAAAACCAAGCCGTCACAGCCCAATTCAACGAAAAATAAAACAGTTATGCATCTCAGAATATGGCAACATAAATCAATTTGTTTTTAAAGTTTATCTTACTTTAATAAAGTAGTAAAATAATCATATTCCATATAGCTATATTGAAGGAAAAATAGAAAAGTTATAGCTATTGTAAGATGAAGGTGAGAAAATTAAAAAAAACAAAAAAAGACAAAATGACTTGAGAGTGTGAAGGGGGTTAAGTTAGTTTTTATCCTATATATGTTATTCAATATTATTTCCTTTTGCATGCTTCAATAATCACTTTTGGCTTATGAAATTTCTGTTGTATGATGTTGCAAGCTATAGTGCTATATTTAGAAGATTCAAGAGTTATTAGAATCTAGATTGATTTATACAATCATTTTACTTAGTGAACTTGCATGCGTGTCACACCATAAACCTGTAAAGATCCAATATATGTTATTGTAAAAAAGAAATTCCAAATCCGATCTATTAACATAAAAATGTGTAAAACAATGATTACAAAATATTTCCTTTTTGTTTTTTACTTTATTTCTTACTTTGCCATGGTATTGTTTTTTCCTGCATTTAAGAAATATCACATATTGCATTTTAGGATTGTTCTTAGTAAGAGAAACCAATTAATCTTGTAGATATGATACCTTTTAATGGCTAACAAAAATATATGATGTTATAGCGAGCTTTCAAATCTACTTAGGGTTCTTCCACAGGCCTTAGTCAGACGGGCGTTTTTAGCCGCGATTTGCGCATGCGCATGCGTCCGGTGATTTTATAAAACCATTGCTTTGCAATGGTATCGGACACATGAGCGCTTTTTATGCGCTCGTCCGATAAATTATAGAACAAAAAATCGCAGATCGCACCTATCTGCGATCTGCGATTCCTGTTCTCTTCTGTATATGCGCTCAATGGGGCCGGCGGCAGCAGCGCCGACCCCATTGAGAACATATAGAAGACAAATCATTCGTCTCTGCCACAGCTGTAACAGCTGTGGCAGAGAAGAACGATGTTTGCCCATTGAAATCAATGGAACCGGCAATACAGCCGCTCCATTGAAAGCAATGGACTTCCGGCGTGCGCTGGGTGAATTGTCGGGAAGGGGTTAAATATATAAGCCCTTCCCTGCAATTCATTCTAAAATGTGTTAAAATAAAAAAAAATTGTATACTCACCTTTCCGCTGCAGCCGGAGTCCAGCCGCGGCCGCTGTCTGTTCTCCTGAACTGCTTCTTGGCACTATTCAGCCCGCCTGCTGAATGATCTGCCTCTGATTGGTCACAGCCTGACCAATCAGAGGCTGAAAACACTCACACACCCATTCATGAATTCATGAATGGGTGAGTGACTGCTGCCTCTCAGCGCTGAGCCAATCAGGGGCAGGTCTGACTCACATCCATTCATGAATTCATGAATGGGTGTGAGTGAGGCATGCCTCTGATTGGCTCAGCGCTGAGCCAATCAGGGGGCAGGTCTGACTCACACCCCCTTCACACCCACTGCAGGACGGCCGCGCAGAGCTCCGGCTGCCGGGAGAAGGTGAGTATACAATTTTTTTTTATTTTTACACATTTTAGGATGAATTTCAGGGAAGGGCTTATATATTTAAGCCCTTACCGACAATTCATCCCGGGCTCGCCCGCAGCGCATTGCTTTAAATGGAGGCGGCTCTATTGCTGTCTCCATTGAATGCAATGCGCTGGACAGCTCCGGCCCGTTTCTAATGAAACGCGGCTAGGAGCAGATTTTCGGGCGATTTGCGGACGACTTGTGCGCACCGGTCACGCGATTTGCGGATGCGCATCCGTCATGCGATCCGCAAATCGCGCGAAAAAACGCCCGTCTGACTAAGGCCTTAGGCTTGAAAGCTTGCTATAACATCATGTATTTTGTTGGCCATTAAAAGGTATCATATCTACAAGACTACTTGTTTTCTCTTACTGAGAACAATTCTATTTTGCTCTACTGCTTAACACCATACCAAAACCTTTTTGTTTTATATTACATTTTTTAATGGTAAAAAAGTACACAGAGCTCATCCATTACCATTACTTGACTACTAAGTATCATATATTTACATTATTATTAGTGTAAGCAGTATGAAAAGGATTAATATTAAATGGCATAGATGAATTCTCTTTGTGCTTTAAGGACCACCTTACTTGTGCTTAGAATATGACAATACACTCTCAGAACACAGACATAATTTAAGTCTTCCAATTATAGAGGAGTTTCAGAGATTACAGTGTGATATTACATTGATTAAGTGATTTTGTGTGAATAGAAATTACATGCCTTCCCATGTTTTTTTTCTGAAAAGTTATCTCAAAATGGTGTAGTTGAGTGGTAACTTGATAAATAAAGGAACTTGTTGGGGGTATTGGTTTGAAAGAAAGCATAACACATGTATCATTTTCTTCAGTACTTGACAAGGCTAAAGCAAAAGCTATTTCTCAAGCCACAAGAACAAGCATGTTGCATAAAACCACATAAATTATCTGCAAAGGCAGGCGACGCCTGTCTGCTTCACTTTATCCTATTCTGTTCTCTATAAAAAAATAAACAGAAGTTCTTATACACCACAATGTTTGTTTCTTAATTGTACTTAATTCTTTGAGCTGTACTTTATTTTACCCATTGTTAAATACTGGCAGCAAAAGAAATGCATACAAGGCTGCTTTAATTATCCAGATTGAAAATGTTGGTATGTACCGTAATTAGTTGGTAAATTTACAGTACCATGCTACTTAAAAATATTATGTTATATCAAATAATTTTTCATACAGACACTAGACAATACTACTAGACAATTTATTCCAGAAGTGATAAGCGAACTTTTCAAAAGTTCAATTTGATTGCTCCGTCGAATTTTTGTAAAAAGCTTGGTTCGGTCCAAATTAATTTGAACTAAACCAGAACCTCTAAAACTGGTGTATAACAACATTTGGAAGCCATACAAATCCTACTCCTTTCCACCCCTGCCCCTAGTGGTTAGTACTGCTATCTTGCATTGCTGGGATCCTAGGTTCAAATCTGAGCAAGGACAATATCTGGCTCCTCCTTTATAAATGTATGTGTTATGTAAATAAACCCACACAAACACATGGGGAAAAACACCATGCAGATATTGTCCATGCTCAGATTTAAAGGGGTTGTCCGGCCATAAACATTAGGTCTCATTACTTCTGTTTGCCCATTTCCATGCACTTTGTAATATACATTGTGCATGGAAAATGAAGCAAACAGAAGTTTTGGACTTACCTGAAGGGATGCCCCTCCCTGTGTTGCTCCTCCGTCGTCCCTGGTTACCACAAGAATCTTCTCTTCTTGTCGGGCCAGCTCTTGTCGGCGCGGGAACGAGCCCCTTCTCATCCGCGCATGCGCAGTTCTTCTCTCTGCAGCCGGGACCGATATACGATCTCCTTGTGTGCAGGGGGGGGGGAGGATGGAAGAGCCTCAGAGCAGGAACTGAGCTCCCGCCCCCTCTCTGCCTCCTCTCCGCCCCTCTGCAGTATTTGCAATGGGGAGAGCCGAGACGGGGGCGGGGCTAATTCTCGGACCTTAGCCCCGCCCCCGTCCCGCCTCTCCTCATTGAAAATACTGCAGAGGGGCGGAAAGGAGGCAGAGAGGGGGCGGGAGCTCAGTTCCTGCTCTGAGGCTCTTCCATCCTCCCCCCCTGCACACAAGAAGATCGTATATCGGTCCCGGCTGCAGAGAGAAGAACTGCGCATGCGCGGATGAGAAGGGGCTCGTTCCCGTGCCGACAAGAGCTGGCCCGACAAGAAGAGAAGATACTTGTGGTAACCAGGGACGACGGAGGAGCAACACAGGGGGGGGCATCCCTTCAGGTAAGTCCAAAACTTCTGTTTGCTTCATTTTCCATGCACAATGTATATTACAAAGTGCATGGAAATTGGCAAACAGAAGTAATGAGACCTAATGTTTATGGCCGGACAACCCCTTTAAGTCTAGAACCCCAGCTCTGCAAAGCAAAAATGCCAGCCACTAAGCCTCTGAGCCTTGCAGTGCCTAGATTTAAAACTGAATAAGCACAACATTTGCATGGAGCTCATATGTTCTCCATCTTTTTGTGTGGGTTTATTCCTGATAATAATAATCATCATTATTTATATAGTGCAACCATTTAATATGGAGGAAGAAGATGGAGAAGAAGGAGAAATAGAGAAGCATTAAAAGCACGGTGGCTCAGTGCTTAGCATTGTTGCATCGCAACGTTGGGGTCTAGCCAAGGATACCATCTATATGAAGTCTGTATCTTCTCCCTAATTTTATGTTGGTTTCCTCTAACACTCAAAAAAAGTGTGGAAAACTGTGCTTCCCTATATTTCAGGCAACCACTTAGCATAACATTATTATATGGCTATACAGTAGCATATATTAGAGCCTTCTTTTGTACATTGTATATTCTGGGAACGCTCCTGGTGTATTCATCTGGCATTAAGCTCAGATATGGTGTGAACAGAACCTGACTAGTAAACTTATGTAAATTAGCATTAAAGATTTCATTCTGTCCTACTCGCAACTTAAACTGTTCACTGCAAGTTTATTAAGCAAAGTGTCTTTAGATTTAAAAGATCAACCAAGGAAATAAGGTGTTGAAGGAGAAGAAAAAAATGCACAGAAAAAAATTCAGAGTTCTAATAATACAACACACTGGTCATTGTTATTCTAATTACAGCTTCTTACTTCCTATTTTACAAAAAGGAAAAAAAAGTGTACCCTTCAACAAAACCATCATCAATTCTTCATTAGTTACATTAGAGAAATGCCTGGATGGGCATGACTTCCCCAAACAAAATTAGCTGTTTACTAGGGGTGCTAGGATTCTGAGACAACTCCTTTAAAGTCAACTTTGGATCATTGATTCTCCTCTGTCAAGGTTACATTTTTGCAATTCTGGTATTCTTACTTTAAAAAAATCATAACTTTTTAATTCTTCTGGTAACGTATTCATACAGCCTTGCTTTTTTGCGACATTATATTTTTCAATGGTACCATTTATTATATCATATCATGTATTGGAAAATGTCACAATTCAGTTCACATAACATGTTATATTTATTCTGTAGACAGTATTATTACAGCGAAACCAAATTTATATTGCTTTTGTTTAATGTAGTACTACTACTTAAAACAAATAAAATACCTCTTAAAAAAAAAAAGTTTTCTGTCTACATTTTTTGATCCAAATAACTTTTTTATTTTCTGTCAATAGAGCTAAGTGATGGCTTGTTTTTTGCAGGCTGACCTGTAATTTTTGTTATCATTTTGAGGTACATACGACCTTTTGATCACTTTTTATTTTTTATTTTTTTTGGGATGGGATGACCAAAGAAAGCCACAATTCTGTTATTAGGTTTTTTTTCCTGATAACATTCACCATGTGAGATTAATAATAATGTGAGATCTTAATAAACTGGCTCTTTAGAGATGCACTGATATAAATTTTTTCATTGTTTAAAAATATTTTTCTGACTCAACAACTGAGAAAAGGTCTTGTTATGTCCATCCTTTTTTCCATGCTCAAAATATGAACCCATCGTACCCGCTTACATAACCAGATAGAATTGCTATAATAAGTACGAGGTATTAGTTTTTGTATTAGCCAAATCACTTAAGCCCACAAGCTCACTTCAAGGGTCCTCGTTGTTTCATGGGTCCCTACTGTAACAAGACAACTAACCCTAGAAAACCTGCCTGCAAGCAGGTCGATCATCCTAGTAAGTATAACCCGTACTGGAAACTAAGGACCTAACTAGCCCAGAGATGATAAATGATCCAAAGCAGGACAGGACACAATTTACACCAACACACCAGGAACTACATGCAACCCAGAACATGACTGTTGACACCACATGTCTGGCCACCTGCACAGACACAGAACACATTGCTGTTCACACCACAGAACTGGACTCTACTCAGAACTCTCATGCATACAGATCTCAAACTATAGCTACCCCAAGTCTCCTTACACCAAGGGGAAAGAGTCAGCCACTGAGCTGACATACAGGGAACCATGTCAGGAATCACCCATCTGACCACACGAGACATCAGACGTCTGGACACCATGCCTGTGAAAGGGGAAGGGAGAGGGGGTCTGCATAAGATGCAGACGGGAGCAACAGGTGTCCAAACTGTCCTCAGGAAAGAAGAGAGAGACACTACAGACCAGCATGCATAATACCTAGTTTTAAGTGAAGGCATACCAGCTTCATTATGCAGAGGAACTGGTATATATATATATATATATATATATATATATATATATATATATATGCAGCAAACCAGTAGAGATTGGCTGGCTTGAAAAATCCACACCCAGCCAGCACACCTGTGAAGGTGTGCCCCTGGAAACCCGTAGAAAAACAGGTCCCAGCATGCACATCCTGACAGGTGTCTTTAAAACTTAAAAATTTTTACTACCCTTTTAGTCCGCATAGGAGACATCATAATAGGCAAACAATCATAAGAACACTGGGGTCTTTCAGAAGGCCCCAGATTACCGAGACACTCGGATGACACTACTATGCTGCCATTCCGGACATGTAAATCCCGATCAATCTGCAAATTTGAATGCCGTTGTCAAAATTAACAATGGTAGTATTTAGAGTATGTGAAGGTTGATGAACAATTTCTACAAATTCTTTAATATTCTAGAATGCATAAAAATACAGTTTTTATCCTAATAGCAGGATTAGTTCTACTGCATGGGATCTAAGGTGATACCTAATATATATATATATATTTTCTATTTGCATAATAAAAATTTATCTATTTTTTCTCCATTATTAATATGACTATGTACAAGTTTTACTCACATTTTTGGTCTGACATATTTAAATTATATTCTGTCATATTTACATGATATTACATCATGGTCTATGCATTTAAAATGCACAAGTATTTGTTAGAACATATCTAATGTATTCTCTGAGAGATATTTAAACTAGACAACTTTGGTGGCCTTTAGCGAGACCACTAAGAGTGTATGTTGCTTTCATGTGCCAACTTTATCATTTTTTAAAAAGTAACAGCAAAGTCACATCATTTTGACCAATCAGAGTCGGCACTCAGCTATTGAATGACAGCTGAGAGCTGCCTTTAATTAGTCACAGTGCTTAGCCAATCAAAGGCAGCCCTTTCAGCAGGTGGGGATTTTTAATCCCCGCCTGCTGAAAGCATTTCAGAGCAGTTCAGGAGAAGACCGGGCTAGACTCGCCTGAGCCACGGCAGCTGCAAAGAGGTGAGTATATATATATTTTTTTTTCATTTTTCACACATTTTAGGGATGATTTTTAGGGAAGGGCTTAAATTTAAAGTCACTACAGAGTTTGCTGGCAGCCCATTGCTTTCAATGAAGCCGGCTGTAGCACCAGCTCCATTGAATTCAATGGGAGTACATTGTGCTCCTCTGCTACAGCTGTGGCAGAGGATTTTTTCATCTCCGCGGGGAGTCCCCTTGTCACTGGACACTGTGACAATGCTGCTTCCGCCGGCCCCATTGCCCGAAGGTGAAACCCCTGGATGTGACAGCATCCAGGGGTTTCACATCCAAGGAATCCCCTGCTGCGGCTGTCATAGCTGCAGCAGGGGATAGCAGGCAGCACACTTTATGTGTGCATAAATGCAGCCAAGTCCATTTTGGTCATGCAAATTTTTGTACGTTTGCGTTCTGCTCACAAAAAATTCGCACATTGAAACGCCCATCTGACTGAGGCCTAAAGCACAGACCTAGATGAATGACAGCTGAGTGCTGCCTGTGATTGGTCACAGCACACAGCCAATCTCAGGCAGTGCTTGGCCATTCATTGAATTCCATGAATGGCTGAGCGCTGCCTGTGATTGACTGAGTGCTCAGCCAATCAGATACAGCCCTTTCAGCAGGCGTGGATTTTAAATCCCCGCCTGCTGAAAGAGCTTCAGAGTAGTGCAGGGAGAAGACAGGCTAGACGCGCCTGAGCCCCGGCAGCTGAGGAGAGGTGAGTGTATTTTTAACACATTCTAGGGATGGTTTTCAGGGAAACGCTTATTTAAAGCCCTTCCCCGAAAATCTCTGCAGGGCTTGCCAGCAGCCCATTGCTTTCAATGCGACCGGCACTTTTGCAGTCCTAAATTCTTTAATATTCTAGAATGCATAAAAGTACAGTTTTTATCCTAATAGCAGGATTAGTTCTAATTGCTTTGAATGGGACTTCAGAAGTGCCGCTCCCATTGAACGCAATGGGAGAACATCGCAATCCTCTGCCACAGCTGTCGCAGCTGTGGCAGGGGATTCTTTACTCCCCAGGGGGAGTCCCCTTGGCATTGATCACTGTGACAGTGCTGTCACAGTGTTCAGTGACAAGGGGTCCCTCACGTGGGGAATATTTACACTGCAGCGGCGGAGAGGTGAGTATATATATATTTTTTATTTTATTTTATTTTTTTTACACAAGCAGGGATGATTTTCAGGGAAGGGCTTATATTTAAAGCCCTTCCCCGAAAATCACTGCAAGGGTTGCCGACAGCCCATTGCTTTCAATGGGGCTGCCGTCAGCAGCCGCGGCCTCATTGAAGGCAATGGGCACGGACCTGCACTCATTCATGCTTTTGCATGTACATAGGTGCGCAGTTTTGTGCACACCTTTGTATGGCACACGCTCGTGTGAATGCACCCTTAATCTTTAAAAATACATATAAATAAAAAATGCTATTTTGCCATGATGGAATTTCTTAACATGGCGCAGTGTTGTTGGAAATGAAATTTTAGTTTTATTTTTGTATATAATGATGAGTTAAGAAACAATTTTTTTCTACAGTACTACTGATAAAGTAGTGTCTATATAGCATATTTGTTAATGTGATGTTGCACAGCTATTTTCTTTTTAACCATAATTAGCATTCAAGCTAGACTCTTTTAATGAGATGAAAATTAAAGTTTCTGCATGTAATGCCATATTTTCATGCCTGCCATGCTTGAAGAGTTTTTGTGAATAAATACTGATATCAATAAACTTCCAGAAAAAAATCTCCATCATAAACAACTAAAAATTTATTCAGAAAGCACATGCAATTTTTGAAATGTACTAATGATAATTGGAAGGTAGAAAATGTTTATATTTTAATGTGTTCGAAAGAATATTGAATTTATATTGATGCGGATTCATATTTAATCAAATATGGCATGCTGTTATTTGAAAATATTTTTAAAGGGATTGTTGAAGATGCAAAATTATTCTTTATTATTCTATTAGGGCTCAGTCAGACGAGCATTTTTTTCATGCATGTATAGGCGCAGAAAAAAAACCGCACATTGCGTGTAGAATAATCACATGACCGGGTGTATTTGCACTCATATGACCTATCTTTTGCAGCTGTGATTTTTTTACGTGCCAAAAAAATGGGCATGTGACTGTTTTCATTGGAAAGCATTGGTTCTAACAGAGCCATTTTTAACGTGCCTATACTTGCGCGAAAAAAAAACACTTATCTGACTGAGCCCTTAATGTTACAATGAATATCTTTGTAACTGAATTACCATTAAAAATATGTGCTGCTTTGCTAATCTAGACTGCGGTCACATGCTAGATCCTCTGACCTTCCACGAATGTCACAAACATGACCCCACAAGCCTTTGTTATTGTATCATATAGAGGTAAATCCTGAGTAGCTACATTACAAGTGCTGGGCTGCCCTTGCATTGAGATGAACTCCCCATGTACAGTCAGAGGCTCATAGGTTATGTGTGTAACATCAGCAGAAGTTCAGTGGATTTGACTGTGGGGCCACATGACCATAGTCTGGATCAGTGAAATGGCACATATCTGTAATAATAAATCAATTACAAAGAAGGTTATTATATTACAAATAGAGGAATAAACAGTGTCTGTGGGTCTCAGACAGCCTTTTTAACTATGGAAAAAAAGATGACACAAGGTTTAAAATGTTTCAATTGTTCAGTTTTCTATTTATCAGGCTATATGTGACCCATTAAGAGCAAAGAAGGGTTAAATACAAAATCTCTTTTTTCACGGCTGGTGGGGCAGGGGCGGCTTTCATGGCTGGCGGGGCAGGGGCGGAGCTCTGTTCCGCCCACTCCCATTGCTGGCTATGGACAAGGGGCAGGAGGGGGCGGGAGCTAGCTCCACCCCCGTCCTACCCACTCCCATTGCAAACCGCTCGGAGGGGAGGAAAGAGGCAGAGAGCCAATGAGGGGGAGGGAAGGGGGGGACTGCTCAGAAGGAAGCATATATCGGCCGGCCGTGAAAACGTCAGCCGATATACGCTTGTGTAAAAAAAGCCCTTAGCCTGTACTGTTTAAAGTCCTGAAAATCAGGGTGCATGCTAGTAAATAAGTAAAATTCGATTAACCTCTGAACAACTCTTTTCTATCACAGATAATTTTAGAAAATTATTTTACCAAGAAAGCTGTGATTGCATTGATCTCTAACTTTCTTAAAAAAGGGAAGGGTTGCAAATTTAGTTATTTTCCAAATTAACAAACTTTCAGATGTTTGCAAAAAAAACAAACAACAAAACAATCAAATAAAAACAGTTTAAATAGCTCAGCACTACTAATATGAGATGTGTTTTTCAAAATTCAATACAAATCACTACTTTAAATGATTACTACAGTCTCAGAATTATTCAACCCCCTGAAAAGAGTTCCTTATTAGAGCACACAATTGCAAATTAGGTGTTGTCTTGAACACACCTGATGCAGCTTCTAAAGTGTTTCATTAGTTACATCAGATGTGCTTGAGATAAAACACATCAAATACCTGGACTTCCTAGGGCTTTGATGATGGTGGTGTATTATTGCATGTTAGAAATATGACTAAGTCAATAACATACAGTGATACCTTGGGTTGCCAGTGCCTCAGCTGCGAGTTTCTTGACTTGCGAGCAGGCTCTCTCCTGAATTTTTGCTCTGATTTAAGAGCAAAAACTTGGGTTACAAGCCTGCTTCCACATTATGGCATTGCTTTCAATGGGACCGCCGGTGGCCCCATTGAAAGCAATGGGCTGCAGGCAACCCCTCAGCCAATAAGATACAGCTCTTTCAGCAGGCGGAGATTTTAAATCCCCGCCTGATGAAAGAACTTCAGAGTGGTGCAGGGAGAACACGCGGCTGAGCCCCGGCAGTGGTGGAGAGGTGAATATATATATTTTTATTTTTTACACATGCTAGGGATGATTTTCAGGGAAGGGCTTATATTTAAAGCCCTTCCCCGAAAATCAATGCAGACAGCGGCGGCCTCATTGAAAGCAATGGCAGAATGGATTAATGGCATTTCAATTCATTTCAATGGGGACAATTGAAATTTTAAGATCCAAAATAATTGCTTTTCACAAACAGGAAAATTATAAAGACAGCAAAGGCACTGAATGTGTGCAAGTTCAAAGTTAAAGGAACACAGGCTCCAGCACCTGGATGTGATAGAAAGAGTAAACTAACACCGCTGCCAGCAGATTCTTGAGGAGGCAGGTGGTAAAAAGCCCTTGAGTGACTACAAAAAGACCTGCAAAAAGATTTCTGCTTCAATAGTAAGGTGCATACTAAAAGCTGAAGGTATTTATGCCTGAACTCCAAGATGTATGCCTCTACTGACCCAAAATCATAAAAACATTGGCTTCAGTACGCCAGTACAAAACTATATAAATAAGCAACATTAGTCTTGGAATTCTATTCTGTGGAGCGCTGAAATAAAAACTGGAACTTTTTGGGCATAGAGATCAGCAGTATTTTTAAAGGAGAAAAAATAAAGGATACACTGAAAGCATACTCTGCCGATAGTGAAGCAGGGCAGTGGATAGGTGATGCTCTGGGGTGGCTTTGGTTCCTCTGCTACTGGAAAAATGCATTTTGTGATGGGCAAGATGGATTCAATCAAGTGTCAACAAATCCTAGGAGAAAATATTATGCCTTCAGTGAGAAAGCCAGTCATTGGATGTTACAGCTTGACAATCTCAAGCATACCTCAATGTCCACCAGTGTTTGGTTTCAGAAGATGTCTGGGAATATTCTGGAGTGGCCATCACAGTTACCTTACTTTAACCCACAGAAAATCTTTGATGGGATTTGAAGAAGTGGTTGCAGCAGGCAAACTCAAGAATATTTGTAAACTGCAAGCCACTGTCCACGTAAAGAGGGTCTAAGGTTCCTCCGGAATGCTGTCAGAAGCTGGTGTCTGGCTATACGTTATATTTGAAGCAGGTCACAACATAATGAATAATTGTCATTAAGGGGTTGAAAAATTCTGAGACTGTACTAGTCATTAAAAGCATTTTGTGTTGAATTTGGAGAAACCACTTGTTACAGTATACTAGCTGTGTTATGTTATTTAAATTGTTCTTGTTTTGTTTTCAAAACAGTTGAAAGTTTGTAAATTTGGCAAATAAAACTAATTTACAATGGGGTCAAATAGTTTTGATTACAACTTTATTGCAATATTTCTGTGTGGAAGTATGTTGTGCTTCTAATGTCAGTTTATTAAGGACTTAATAGGGGTGAAATAGGGCTTAATAGGCTAAAAACTACGCAGACCTGGGAGCTTTCACTAGGCCCCGTACTTCCATGACAACCACACGGCATGCCAAAAGAGTCATTGTGACAAGCAGTATGTACCTCACATATAAACCACCTCTAATTCCATTAATCAAACAATCAACCAATTAAAGTGTATCAGCACTGATGCATGTATAATAAAATCCCATTTACCTGTCCCTTGCAGACCAATGTCATATCAGCATG
Organism: Eleutherodactylus coqui; assembly: GCF_035609145.1. NCBI lineage: Eukaryota > Metazoa > Chordata > Amphibia > Anura > Eleutherodactylidae > Eleutherodactylus > Eleutherodactylus coqui. The sequence goes on along the minus strand of NC_089845.1, from coordinate 3,948,713 downwards.
CTGGCTTAGCCATTTCCCTATATTGAGAGCAGAACAATAAGTGGCATAGGCATTGCTAGTCACCCAGCAATGATAGGTCAACTCACCGCACTATATCATGACCATTTAATCACATGCATGCTCAGATTACACTGGTCAAAGGTGAAAATCTTTTCGACTTGAAAATAGGTATTTCTTAATCATTTCATTATGGAAGAAAGGAAAATTACATTGAAAACTTTCAATCAGCTCTTGGCTCTAAGATGTAGCTCACTTAGGCTTTATTCCCACAAGCGTATATCGGCCGCCGTTTTCACGGCCAGACGATATGCGCCACAATCTGAGGAGTGAAAACTTGTGAACGGGTGCATAAATCTAACATCTGTGCGCCAGTTCAGATGGCATGGGCCTCGGCGCATATACTCCAAGGCTGCCATGCCGTTGACCCTTCTCCTTCCCTCCCCCTCACCGGCTTACCTCCTCTCTCCTCCCCTCTGGTTGTTTGCAATGGGACGGTCAAGAGGGGGTGGAGCTAAGCTCCTGACCCCTCCCCACCCCTTGTCCACAGCCAGCAATGGGAGAAGGCAGAATGGGGTGACACTTAGCTCTGCCAGCCTCCTGCCCCCTTCCATTGCAATTAGCGGCGGAGAGGTGAGTAATTTTTTTTTTCGTTTTTTTTTTATGTTAGGATGATTTTTAGGGAAGGGCTTATATTTTAAGCCCTTTGCTCAAAAACATGCTGCGGGGGTTGCCAGAAAACCACTGCTTTCAATGGGGCCGACAGCAGCGTCGACCCCATTAAAAGCAATGGAATAGCATGCTGGACTTCTGCCACAGCTGTGACAGCTGTGGTAAAAGTCCACGATTTTCTCCCTATGTTTTCAATGGGGCTAGCGCTGCTGCCGCTGGCCCCATTGAAAACACTGGCGATATCACAGCATTTTTTTCTTGTGCTGCAAGGCGAGTGTTTTCACTCGCTCTCGCAGCGCAAGCGAAATAAAAACCGCCAGTGGGTGTGCGCCCTTAGGCTTTATTCCCACAAGCGCATATATGCTGCGTTTTCACGACTGGGCGCAGATACGGTAACCATGTAAAGCATTGGCTTTCAATGCAGCCATTCACACAGGTGAATATATGGCGCATAAACACACCGGCAGCGTGAAAAAAGAACATGTACATGGCCAGCACATATACGCTCAGCCAAAAGATAGTTCTGGAACTCTGTTTTGGCCAATATACACCGGAGGGTACTATAGACTCCTATGCGAGCAGGGAAAGAGAAGGGAGAGGGAGGCATTTTTGCAGCGTCCAACACTGCAAAAAGCTTACAGGTGCCTCTATATAGACACTGGAAGGCATCCCGAGGATTTTGGCAGAGCGAGGGTTTTCCGGGGCGGGGCGGTTTTTTTCGCCTAAAACGACGCTCGCGGTCGGCTGAATGAACGAGAAAATGCTGGCCGTTATCACGGAAACACACCCATTCACTGAGCGGGTGTGAAAAAAATAAAAAGGCCGTCGCCGTATATGCGCTTGTGGGAAAGAGCCCGCATATTCAAAACAATTTGTATTAGGATAGCGCATAGTCCTGGGGGATAAAGCACATTGGATCACCCAGAATAATCACCCAGAATGTAGGTCCCCCATTTCTCAATCCTAAATTCACTCGCCATATCATATCGTATAACAGGTGTCACTCCAAAAATTCTTTATTTCATGTTGATAGTAAATGACATAGACAACAACAAGAAAAGGTATACAATAAAGTTGGATGCACACATACATAGAATATGAAGTGCATTATATATTAAGGGGGAAATGTATCCATATCAGTGAAAAGGTTAGGTTGGGCAGATGCCCTTCAAGATTTATCTGAATTCACTGCCCATTTTCAGAGATCTTGAGTAAATGAAAGCAGAAACCACAATGTTAAAATCTGCAATTTTTTAGATCAGTTTATGGGGACTTTTTTTGTGTGTGTGTAGGGGGGGGGGGGGGGTCTATTTGAAAAATAGCATAATGGGGGCAAAATAATACCCCAAGACCAAGACCATACTTTTGCAGAAAAAAACACTACAAAGACTAATATTACCCCCATACAGCAACCATACAATGGTAGATACCAGCTCTACACTGATGCTTTGCTGACTGTATAAGTGATTACAGTCCCATTATATCCAGTAATCACAGGGGACATCCTTTCTGACTGAAGTTGTTTACTTCCCCTTTGTTCTCTGCACCTGGCCCAGACTATCACGATGACATCTACCAGTCATAACTTGTCTCTACAGAATTTGACACGCATACGTTTTGGCTCCTCACTTTTCCAGCACCCTTCCTATGTTATCCACAGCTTTACATAACCCCCCTTCTATAGTTCCCCAGATAGTTATAATGTCACCTATGGTGCTCCATACAGTAGTACTATCCCCATTTTTGTGCCCTCTGCAGGCCTCACACATAAAGTGTTGTTTACCCTCACAAAGTAAAAGTATCCCCACTCAGCAATAATGCCTTCGTTATGCTCTTCAGGTCTCCATTTACTAATAATATACCCTTATGCCCCCTTTAAAAATAATGAACCATTTGCCCCATTTTAGAAATAATGCCCTTTTGCCATATTTTAGAAATAATGCTTCCTTTATCACCTTTAAAAATAATGTCCCTTTGTATATAATAAAAGCAAAAACCAGGCAATACTCACTGCCCCTGTTGTTCCTCTGTTGTGCCTGTGTAGTTGGCAGTGTTCTCCCTGCTGATTTTCAGGTTGTACAATCATGTGACAAGCACACGATTGCTGCAGTTAATGCCCGGCCCCAGTGTTAGTGAATGTCCGCAGCAATCATGTGTGTTTGTCAAATGATTGCATCAAGAAGGTGAGTGAGGAGACTTATAAGGCCATCCATGCTCCTCTGGGTAATCCTACTGCACACTGATGAGGCGCAAACACCCCAAAACAGCTGTCTGTGTATGGATTCTGGCTTGGTTCTTAATTCTCAATCATTGCTCTACAGACCTGTATAAAGGGTCAAGGATTGATTTGAAGGAATGCTGCCATCCAACAGGTAGCGCTGCAGAGGTATTGTTCCATCTCCCTAAGAGCTCGATCAGATGAGCGCGATTTTTGTACTGCTAAGCAGTGCACAGAATGTGTTTCTATAGGGACTAAAAGGTTCCTATGGAAGCGTTTACATGGATGATTGTTAGACGTGCTGAATCAGCACATCTAACAAAGATAGGACATGTGAGTGCAAACTCGCATATCGGCTCCGAGGTGTGTGCAAAGATAGGACATGTCCTGTCTCTGCTGCATGCTTTCCGTACACTCCTACAGGAGCCTCGAAAGCATGCAGCACGCACCTCAGATCGTATGAACGGGCTACTTCACGTAGCTTGAAGTAGCCCGTTCACACAATCTTTTTAGCATTATAGCAGCATGAAAACAGTGCTCATCTGAATGAGGCCTTATTCAAATAATTGCATAATGTGGAACTGGGGGAGTGACAACAGCGCCAAGTACAGCGGCTGGGAGTGATAGGGGAGGTGAGCATTACTTGGTTCTTATTTCATTACATACATTACAAAAGGCACTTTATTAAACTCTCTTCAATCTCTATTCTCATCTTAGAAACGCTGATTTATGAGACATTGCATACTTGGATTCGGAGGGGAGTGAGCAAGGTTTTATCCTAAGCTCCTCTCCAGTTCTGTGAGTATTCTCTTTTACTCCCGAATTGAAGTATATTAAGCTCCTTGTTTGTTCTTCCTTTGCTAAAATTATTCATGGCAACTTTGCTAGGTCACTTACTAATTGCTACGTCAGATAATATCAAATCACATTGTACTAGCAAGATTTTCAGTTCGCTGTTAATTCATTCTGAAGTTGTAATGTGCAATTAAATGCCAAATTGCAACTGTAAAGCGGACATCTAAGCCATAATTATTACAACAATTATTACTCTTCTGCCAGTAACAAGCACTCTAGAAAACAAATTGTAATTGTTTTAAACTTTACTTTTTACTTTTTGTTCTTAAGAATTCTTTACATAGCTGGAATTAAATGATGTGGCTCTCAAACACTAAAGGTATATAGAAGAATGCAAAGCAAGTATCTAATACTGTACAGTTGTAATAGTCGTGCAGGTAGTGAAATCCCAACATATTCCCAACGAAATGCCAAAAGGGTAAGCAGATACATAAAACAGAAGATCTGAGTTAAGCCTTATTGAATATATAGTACGCTAATTACAATATGCTATTCAAGATATCCTTTTGCCATCCTCAGGTACACAAATAAATTAGCTTGCCAAATAAACATGGCTGTTACCATATGGAAATTAAGCTAGATATTAGGTAGGCAAATATTTTATGGTCAAATCTAACTCTTTCACTATAAGGGCTTATTCAGATGACCGTATATCAGCCGCATATTCATGCTGGCTGATATACGGTGTCCCTCTCTGCAGGGGGAGGAGGCTGGAAGAGCTGGGAGCAGTGCAATGAGCTCCCGACTCCTCTCCACCTCCTCTCTGCCCCATCGGCACTATTTGCAATGGGAGGGGGCGGAGCTAACTCTCGGAACTTAGCTCTGCCACCGCTCCGCCTCCTCTCATAGCACTGCTCCCGGCTCTTCCAGCCTCCTCCCCCTGCAGAGAGGGATGCCGTATATCAGCCGACGTTAATACCCGGCCAATATACATTAGTCTGAATAAGCCCTAAAGGGCCTGATGAGATAAAAGGAGAAACTTTCATCATCCGATAAAATCACAGCTTTACTTTTCATTTGTTAAAATCCCATCAGGAAAGACCAACAAATGCACATGACTTATGACACATTTCAAACCTCAAACACCTCCCCTTCTTCAAAATGTGACAAATCGAAAACATTGATTCCAATAGATTGCCCTATCTTTCCGTGTTTTACGCAGAAAGCTGTCATAGAAGTCTGTGGCAGGTTAAAAAAGCAAGAGGGGGGGGGGCGTGGCCAAGCAGCCGAGCTGACCGGCCGCATGTAAGAAGCGCTCCTGCTCTAACCGACCAGCCAGCAATCCTGCACCCATCCTGAGGACTCCCAACCCCGATATAACACCTCCGGAGGAGAAGGGGAAGAGGCCAGACCACCAAAGCAGCCCCTGCAATACGTACAGCAGAAGCAGCACCAACGGGAGACCCGAAAGGCCGGGGCCGCCGCCACCACACAGCACGGGGTATCAGCCAGCCGGCAAGACCCTAGACCCAGCACCACATACAGCGGAGAGAAGGGAGCGAGAGGTCCGGACCATCAGCGGTGCCTCAGAATACCAGCAATACCGACGCAGCACCCGCAGTGAGGACACCCTGACGGCGGACACGTGGAGCCGCGACCGCCACCGCCATCTTGCAGGGTAGACCATCAGCCAGTGGACGGCCGCCCAGGCTCGGCGCACACCCACTGATACAAGGAGGGAAAGGACCGGACACCTGGTGACACACCCACAGCACCAGCAGCTATAGTGATGCTAACGGCGGACCCGCGGTGCCGCGGACGATATCGCCACCATCTTGTGGACAGGGCTGACAGACCGCGTGGTGAAGCGCCGAGCAGAGAGGGTACGCAGAGACCCCCTCCTAAAAGAGAAAGGCAGCACCAGGAGCGGCAATAAACAGCTAAGTGTGCAGGGGGGAAAGGGTGGTAGCCATTACACCCTGTATAACCCAGAGACTGGGAACAGATCCCCTTTTCCCACCATACCTAGTGGAGAGGTCACAGAGGCAGCCATAGAATACCCCCAGTAGAGGGAAAGGGTGGCACAAACCCTGAAGAAAGTCCCCCACAAGCGGCAGTAAGCGACCACCGCTAACAAAACGCACACCCAGAGTAAAGAAACCGCAAATCACAACAGCCAGAAGGGACGGGGGCGAAATACCTTACAGACCAGTGTGAACACCATATATTCAAGCCCTGCACTGCATATATCCGATAGCCTAACCATAAAAAGGACACTTTAATATCTCGCACCATAAACCAGAGGCAAACAACCCGATACGCCGCAAAACCTCTCCAAAGAGGGAAACTCAAAGCAACCTATCATGTGACCTACCAGGCAAAACACAACAGCTGATAAATTAAAAGCGTTCGCCAGAAGCGAAACTTGCAAGGACCCAAGCTGTGATTCCACACCGTCAGCCCTGGTGGGCTCACCCCCCCCCCTCCCGACAAAGGACACCAATTCAAACCCACCAGAGGGTACAGTTCAAACCCTGCAACAACTATCCGAGCAGCTACTAACTGCAATTCAAACATCCACGACCACCCTTACCAGTAAAATCGACAAAGTTAAAATGGATGTGAGCCTCCTCAGACAAGATCTCCAAAACCTGAAAGAAAAGTCACAAACACGGAAGACAGAATATCCACACTAGATGACACCGTCTCCCCAATGTCCGCAATAAGAGACCTCACACAAAAAGCTGAATATTGGAGACAAAAAGCAGATGACCTTGAAAATCGTTCGCGACAAAATAATTTGCGCATAGTCGGCCTGCCAGAACGAACCGAGGGACAAAGACCCGAAGAATTCTTAGAGAAATGGCTCCATGAACTTCTTCCCAATGCTGATCTATCACAGGTTTTCGTCATTGAGCGGGCCTACCGAGTGCCAATGAAGCCGCCCATACCTGGGGCCCCACCTAGACCCCTACTAGCAAAATTACTCAACTCTCGTGATAGAGACATTATTCTGCAAGCAGCCAGAAAAGGAGGACCCCTACGCCATGACAACGCCGCAGTATCTATCTTCCCGGATTTCTCGTCAGACCTCCAAAAGCAAAGAGCGTCATTCTTCAATGTTAAAAGGCAACTTCGAGATTTACAGCTCCCGTATTCTATGGTGTATCCAGCACGACTGCGAGTGATCGACGGAGTTCGTACCCATTTCTTTACCTCACAATCCGAAGCAGAAAAATGGTTAACCACTAGAGGACGACCAGAAAGAATGTAACGTATACAAAATCTAACTGTTTCTTATCTCCCTTTAGGTGTCGGGACTTCCATATTATGCACAAACATGTTACTAAAATTACTTAATTGTATTGCAAACTCCTAAACCAAAGATGAAATGCTCCCCCCTGGCCGCCCCCAGCACAACCCCTCTCCTCCATCCTCACCCCCCCCCCCCCCACATCCTCACCCACCCTTTTTTTTTCTCTCTCCCTCCCCTTCTCTCTCTCCCCCCCTCCCTCCTCCTCACCTCCCTTCTTCCTGAAAGGGAGTCCACCTAACCAACATACAACATGATATGGTCGGTCCACACTACTGTTCCAACAACCCAACAAAACCACAAGTATAGCGAACGTTGAAGCTATGCTATGTAGGTTTACCCGAGTAAGAATTAGCCACGAATACTAATACAGCAAGAGAGTATTCAAAACCTGTTTGATTACAAGTTGTAAAAGTTATCAGTTAGTAGTACACTACCGCAATGTTTCTAAACTGTATGCATCAGATGCTTAATGTTCCTCCTGAAAATGTACTGAAATACGGTTGCATAGTAGGTGACAAAAATGTTGCTGGGCATGACGGGGGGTTTCCTAGTGGCCAGGATATCATAGAAAATCCTATCTGGACTCAATTAAATCACCTCTGCCAATGGCTGAGATAACCTTTGTGTCCTGGAACGTCAGAGGCATGGGATCTCCCAGAAAGCGAACTACAATAAATTCTTTAATACGCTCCTGGCAACCACATGTATTGTGCCTACAGGAGACCCACCTCACACCTGAAACCTCTAAATTATTGTCAAAGCCATGGATCCAGTGGTCAGCACACTCATACCACACATCATATTCCAGGGGGGTATCTTTATTGATAGAAAGATTACTCAGATGGGAAGTGGAACAACTAAAAAGAGACTCAGAGGGCAGATTTATTTTCGTAAGATCCAAAATAAATAATGATCCATATGTCCTCCTATGCTACTACAATCCACCATCAACGTCAACAGCCCTCCTAGCGGAAGGTATACAATTCGCTTCATTCTCGCCAGATGCAACGATTATCTGCATGGGAGACATGAATATGATCATGGACTCGCTCCTGGACAGATTTGGGGGTGGTGCTCAGGGGCGGGAGACACGAGCCTGACCCGCCTAGCCTCTATGATTTCGGTGACGGGGTGGCTGGATCTATGGCGAATATTCCACCCTCATCAGCAGGAGTTTTCCTGCCATGCAGCCCACAATCATGCACTGAGTCGAATAGATTACATATTTGGATCCCCCTCACTATTCTCAAGAATTAAATCCATAGAATTCCTCCCAAGAGGGGTGTCAGACCACTCACTAATCCACATGGCCCTCAAAAATCCAGGTTCCCCTGTTATTAAGAGGCAGCGAATACACCCGTTCTGGCTCTCACTGCTTGGCCCAAATGACCGTATAGTAGACCAAATCCAAATATACTACGAAGCACACGAAGCGAACTCTGACAGGATGCTGGTATGGAAAGCCTTTAAACCATATTTTAGAGGTTGCTTTAAATCCTCAATCTCCGTCATTAAAAAAAACACAGCAAAGGATGGAGAACAATTGGTGGAACAATGCCAACAACTAGAAAAATAATTTATATCTGACCCCTCAAACACCAAAAGAGACAAATGGCTACAAGCAGGCAGAGAGTATGTGTTATACTTAAAAGAGAAGGCCCAGAGAAAATTATTCTTTACCCGTCAGTCCTTCTTCGAATTAGGTAACCAGTCCAGTAAATTATATGGCCCGACAAGAGACTACCTCCCCGTCTATACTTAGGATCAAATCAACTGAGGGCACAATAATTACAGACCCCAAAGATATATTAGGTAGATTCCAACAATTTTACCATGACCTATACCAATCCCAAACTAACTATATTTCAGCAGAACTAGAGACTTACCTAACCAATATAACATTCCCAGTACTACAAGAAACACATAGATCCCTACTAGACAGCCCCATTACAACAAAAGAGATAGAGGAGGCAACGAAGGACATGGCAAAAAATAAGACCCCGGGTACAGACGGTCTACCTACACTACAGAGAGGAAATAACACCACATTTACTCTCGTTATATGAATATATATTTGAAAAAAAACACCCCCCAGAGTCGATGCTAGAGGGCCAACATAGTCCTCATCCTAAAACCCTATAAAAACCCAGGGGAGTGCGGGTCATATAGACCTATCTCTCTCTTAAACACAGATTATAAAATCCTTACCAAAGTGTTAGCTTCTAGACTGAATCAAGCAATCAAAGACATCATACACCCCGACCAATCCCGCTTCATCCCGGGAATGTCTATGTCAGACAACATCAGAAGGACGCAGGTAATCACGCAGGTGGGATGGAGGTGGAGATCGAATTGGGCCTTGGCCTCGCTGGACGCAGCTAAGGCATTCGACTCAGTAGAATGGCCATACCTGATAGAGGTCCTACGAAAATTCGGATTTGGAGTATCGTTCATTAAATGGGTTTCTATCCTATATAGTGCTCCGACGGACAGAATAGTGGTGAACGGCCTGATCTCCACCTCCTTTCCACTCTACAGGGGGACCCGACAGGGTTGCCCGCTCTCCCCCCTCCTATTTGCAATTGCCATAGAACCCCTGGCCTTAAAGATCCGACAACACACACTATACAAGGGAATCCAGATTGGACCCAGAGAAGACAGGATAGGACTATATGCAGATGACATAATACTCTACATGTCAGAACCCAAAAGCACCCTACCGTTGGCCATCTCTCAAATAGATGAATTCGGAAATTTCTCAGGCTTACGTATTAATTGGCAGAAGTCTACCCTTATGCCGCTGAGAGAGGAGGAATGGAGGACGGAAGAAGTGTATCACAACCTACAAATTGTTCTCCAATTCAAATACTAAGGGATCTATATCACCAGAGACCACACCCAAAGTTTTGATTTAAACATCGCACCTCTAATGACAACCCTACAACTAAAACTAAAAGGCTGGAGCCCCCTACCATTATCTGTAGCAGGTAGAGTAAACCTTATTAAAATGATAATGCTCCCCAAATATTTATACCGTTTGGAACACGCAGAAACAACTATACCACAGAAATTCTTCAAAAAAACTAACTCATTAATAACATCATTCATCTGGGGGAAATCCAGAGCCAAAGTCCGCAAAAACCCAAAGAACTAGCAGGGATGGCATTACCAGACTTCAAAATATATTATCTAGCGGGGCCAGTCAGATATATACGCTACTGGCTGTCGGGCTCTCCTCTCCCAAACTCCAAGCACCATCTAATGTTCTTCCTCTCGGGGGCATCACTCTGGATCCTCCTGGAAAAACCAGGACTGTTGACTAGACAAATACTGCCCATTCATAGACTTGCAACAAATGTTTGGATGGCATGTAAGCAATTGACTAAACAGGAAGATACCCCCTTGGAAACCCCCTTATGGAATAACAGAGCGTTGCCGCATTTATTGAACCTACCAGACAGACAATTTTGGTCAAACCTGGGATTTACCACGCTAGAACACCTATATATCGATGGAATACTAGTCTCCTTTGAGCAACTACAGCAACTATAACAGGTACCTAGAACAGGCTTCTTTGGATACCTACAACTCAGACACGCACTGACAACCCAATTCCCAGAACCCAGACGACCCTTCTCCACATACCCACTAATAGGTATACTGCGCACCCAAGGTCCCAGGGGCCTAATCTCGACGCTATATACTCATCTGTTATACTCTACGATCCTCAACACACAAATGGCGGTGCTGGAAAGATGGAGAGAACTTATCCCATCACTGACTAATGAGGACTGGGAGTCCGCAATGGCTATATACACCGGGGTCTCACCAGCTGCGAACAATAAACTAACCCAATTATATATTCTGCACCAATGTTATCTAACACTGACTAGACTCCACAAAATGAATAGATCAGCTACCAGTCAATGTCACCGCTGTCGCGCACCCAACGCAAACTTTAACCACCTGATTTGGGGCTGCCCGATGGTATACACGTACTGGGAAGAGGTCACAGAGTTCCTAACCCAATTAATGGGAATACCAATACCACCGGACCCAGTGATGTGTCTGTTAGGTGTCATAGATGAAGAACAAGGGCAACACTATGATAAAATATTCCTCACTAAAGTATTATTCTATGCCCGCAAAGTTATAGCGCTACGATGGATGGACAGGCGCTACCCGACAATCACAAAATAGCAGAGTATCATTAATTCTATCCTACCATACGAAAAAATAGTCTACAAAAACAGAAAATATCCAGAAAAATTTGATAAGGTTTGGGGGATCTGGTGCGGGTCAACAAACACAAACTTCACACAAGAAATTTTTCAAAATTTATTAAGACGAACCACACCCAAGCTTGATATGTAAAATAAGTAACAACGTCATTAATACTATGGATGCACGTATTAATATATGCTTGATAAATGCAGAGAAAATGTAACGTATTTGTGTACCGAATATCGACACCAAAGAGCTCCCTGATGTATGCAAAGTTAATCTAATTGTTATTGTATATAATGCATACTGTTATATAAAACGAGTTAAAAAAAAAAAAAAAGCAAGAGGAAGGTATGACCCTCGTACTGTGCAAGGAAAAAAGACAGCTGGACCTTACTAGGCTTTAAATGGTCATTCTATTCGCATGCTCAGTTTACAATAAAACATGCATTCAATGGAAAACCAAAGGAAAAACATGTGACCAAGCAAAACACTAGAATGGAACACCTGGTAACAAAAAGCAAGAATAAAATAAAATTAACCCCTTAGTGACCAAGCCTGTTTGTACCTTAATGACCAGGCCAAATTTTGGAAATCTGACATGTGTCACTTTATCATTGAATAACTTTGTAACGGTTTTTTATATCCCAGTGATTCTGATATTGTTTCTTTGCCACATATTGTACTTCATTTAGGTGGTAAAAATAGACTGATAAAATTTGTGTATATTTATTAAAAGTGCCAAAACTGGGAAAGTTTTTAAAAAAAAATTGTTATTTTTTCACATTTTAACTACAATATCTCAAATATATGCAAACATACTGTACGAACTCTTGATAAGAAATATATTTCCAAATGTTTCCTTTTTCTGGACACACATTTGAAAAACTGTTTTTTTTAACTACTTAGGAGACGTACAAATTTAACATTATTTATTAACTTTTTGAGGAACATTTTGTTTTCCTGCACCAAGCCAAGATTTCAAAGGCTCATAGGTGTCAGAATGACAGATCCCCCCCCCCCCCCCACAAATGACCCTATTTTTAAAAATACACATCTTAATTTACTGAGGGGTGTCATTAGTATTTTAACCCCACAGTTTCTTTTCAGGAGTTAATGAAGTTTAGAGGAAAAAATATTAAATTTCATATTTTTGCAAAAATGTCATTTTAAAGACAGTTTTTTTCTATAGTGCACATGAAAATGAGGATTTACACCCCAAAATAGATCCCCCTGTTTGTTCTGGGCTCAGAGACATACCTATTGGGGCCATAATCTTATGTCTGTGTGCACAACGGGGACCAAAATGAAAGGAGCAGCCGGTGGTTTTCAGAACAGACATTTTGCTTGAAGATGTTTTAGGCCCCATTGCCCACTTGAGTCCTTGAGCAGCCCAAACGACAGAGAACCCCCACAAATGACCCCACTTTGAAAACTAGACCCCTTAACAAATTCTTCTAGGGGTGTACTGAGTATTCTGACCCCACAGTTTTTGAATGAATCTAAGCAAAGCAGAAGTTTTTTTTGGCAACTGTGTCACTTTATAAACATTTTTTTAGTACAGTGCACTTGTAAATGAAGACTTTCACTTCAAAATGGATACCCCTATTTGTCCCGTATTCAGAGACATATTGTGGCCCTAATCTTCTGTCTGTATGCACAACAGGATCCAAACTGAACGAAGCATCAAACTTCAACTGACTGTTAACTTTTCCGTGATCACCATTATTGATTGGATAATGGCGATTACATGACCGGGTACCGCTCACCGTGGCCCTCAGTTACTGCTCCATGCTGTCAGCTACCAGGAGCAAGGAGACTTAAAATTTTCCAGGTCTGCGGATAAGGATACTGTTGCTGGACATTTCCGGAGGCCTTAGGTGAGTAATTTTACCTCCCCTCATGGATCGGATCCGTGACGCGAGGTAAAAGGTTAACTTTTTTTTAACTTTTACGTGATCACCAATATCCATTGGATAGTGGCAATCATGTGACCAAGGACCACGTACCATGGCCCCCCATGAAATCTCCAGGCTCTTGGCTACATTTGGTGGCCATGAGCATGGAGGTTTTAAATTAGCCTGGCAGTACGTGGCTTTTGCACATGCATCCGCCAGTTTAGCGATGAGTGTGTGCGCAGAAGCCAGGGCAAAGTCCGCAGATAAATCCAGGGGCCTTAGATACAGTATTTCATCTCCTCTCATGAATATGAACTTTGACGGGAGATGAAGCAAACTTTTTTCTTTTTTGTGATCGCTATTATCCATTGGATAACAGCGATCATGTGACTAGGAACTGCATACACAACATCGAGAAGGCAGCAGCAGAGTAAGCTCCAGACACTCCGTTAGCTACTCACAGCGTTTAGTAGGTTATAGAACTAGCCCACAGGCTTCAGTAAGCATTCAGGACAGCAGATATGAAAACAAAAAGGGCTTCAAAGGCTAACCCATGAAGACTGAAGGAATTCTTTGCGGCGCGCGGGTCTCCTCCAGCAATGGCCTCGAGAGGCACCGCTGATTCGGGTTTCCTGGCAGAGGAGCGGTGTTGCAGCCTAGAATTAATGCCCGGGCAGGGACAGGAAAAGGAGATTCCTGTAGTGCTAAAAGAACAAACAACAGTGACCGGCTGGCTGCAGATGCAGCAGAAGGAGAGAGGATGGAGGCAGATGAGGCCACCTCAGCGAGGTACAATAAATCCAAAAGGGCACTGACCATGCAGTCACATGGTAGTAGTTCATCTACTAGCAGCCCAGAAAAGCAGAGGCTGAGGCTGTCTAGTGTAGAAGGCACACGAGATGCTAGTGTGTCTAAGTGAGAAAGGGAAGGCTGCATTGATGATCTCTCCTCATCAAACAGGCCAGCAACAGTCTTACATCAAGGAGGTTATTATGGCTCTTAGAGACACTATATAAGCAGACTTTAAGGAACTATGCTCAATGGTTAACACATCTGTCCTAGAGGTTAATAGCCGAATGGAAAAGCTGAAAATAAAATGGAGGAGATAGTCAAGTCACATAACAAACTAATAGATGCACATTATGAGTTGGAGGGGGTTGTAGCTAAGCTGCAAAGTAAATTAACAGATCTGGAAGACAGGAACAGACAAAATAGTTAAAATGCGTAGCGTATTTAATGTTTATGAAAAAAAAATGCAGCGTTTTTGAAAAAATTACAACAATGGAAATCCCTGAATATTTAACATGCCTCATTGGAAAAATCCTTCCAAATATACCTGACTAAGACCTGAAAATAGACAGAGCACATAGACTACTCCGTCCAAAATTTCTTAGTGAAAATGGTCCAAAGGACATTATCGTGCGTATCCATTACTACCACACTAAGAGAGCAGTCAGACAAGCATATTTTTTGCGCACCTATATGCACGCAAAAATAACACACTGTATAAAACGCGTGACTGGGAAAAGTTTCATATGCGCAGTGCATGAAACTTTCACTAGAGCAGCTGCACTTGGAGAAACACAGCTGCTTCACGAAGAGAGAGAAGAAGGCCCACAGGGCTTCAGGACTTCCCTAAAGCAGGGAGAGATACAGTTGGGCTATAGGGACCCCCCCCCCCATAGCTCCACTCACTGCCCCTACACTAGGGAAATCCCCCATAGCAGCGATCTGTCTCTTTGATATGGGGAAATCCTTAGGGTTTCACTTGAGATCATGGGAGGAGGGTGGTGGGGCTAGCAGGACATGCCCTCATAGTCCTGCCCCTAGCCATGCCCCTCCATGGTTTGCTATGGAGATTCTCTTTTGAATCCCCATAGAAAATCATGGAGGGGTAGGGCTAGGGGAGGTCCCGTTAGACCCAACCCTCCTCCCACGATCTCAGGGGAAACCCTGTAACCCTGCCCCCTCTCTCCCTGTTATAGAGAATTGCCTTGGGGAGAGAAGTTGGGGGAGTCCCCCTACTGCCCCCTCTATGGGGGAATTGCCCACCAGAGGAGCAGTAGACATACCTTGCTGCTTACAGCAGGACATTTAAAGATGCTGCCCAGAAGCACGTTTTAAATGTCCAATTGTAAAATCCTGTCAATCCCTACGGGGATTAACGGAACCCTCGGGGAGTTCCTTTATTCCCATGAGGACTAGCAGGAGTTAACAGCGGGACATTTAAAAGGTGCTTCTGGACAGAAGCACCTTTTAAATGCCCTGCTGTAAGCAATGGGGAATCTATTGCCACCGCAGGAGTCAATGGAAACTCCTGCTGAAGCGCACCACAGTTAGTGCATGTTTTATCTTTTTTAGTTGCGTGTCCTTTTGCACTGCAAATTCCTTGCATATGAACGCTTCTATAACAACCCATTGGTTCTTTTAGATGCGTTCGTTTGCCATGGACCTAAAACACGCTCATCTGACTGCGCTCTAAGGAAGGTCTAATGAACCCGGCAGGGAGGTTCCAATCACTTCCAAGTCCTTACACAGATGTATGCCTCTTTACTGATCTCTCACAGGCCACGATTGAGGCAAGAAGAGGCTTTGCAGGAGCAACATTAGCCTTTAGAAAAACGGGTTTTCCATATAGATGTGGTTTCCCCACAAAAATCATTGCAACTAAAGAAAGCATTAATCACATCTTCCACAAACCAGAGGCAGCTGAGGAAGCATTGAAGTCCTGGGTCATATCCATCCAAGATCTAACCCAGTCCCAAGCAAGCTCCAGACCCAAATGACAACAAACATATGGGACCCATAGAGCAAATACCCTGGAATAAAGAGTTGAACATTTCACCTAGCCATCTCTAGTGTCTCACAGATGTTACAGAAAGGGAACACTTAATCCCCCCAAAAAAGGCAAGCGATTACAGCTTGTCATGGTTTTCTTTTAATATTTGTTGACCTTTTCCTCCATAAATTGGCTTGTGCTTTCAGCAATATACAGCCTCTGCATGTGCTGTAGAAGGAGGACTATATTTGTTTCTATAGTTACTTGTAGTTACCAATTTCCCCACCATCCCCATCTCTGGAATCGTCCATCGTCAAAACAGAAATGGCTCAAAGTTTTATCTCTGAATGCTAATGGTTTGAACTCTCCATATAAAAGGCATTCTACCTGGAAGGAAGTAATTTCCTGCAGCGCCGACATTTTATGCATCCAGGAGACACATTTGGTAGAGTCAGACTGCTTACGAATATTGCATAAAACTTACCCCCAGATTATAACCGCTTGTGCATCTAAGAATATTGCAAGGGTTTGGGCCGCATTTAGGGATGGTGCAACATTTGTTATTTATTTGCAATTATGGAACACTAAGGGCTCGTTCAGATGAGTGATGTTTTCGCGCTGTTAGCAGTGCACAGAACGGGCTTCTAATGGGAACCAATAGGTTCCTATAGAAGCGTTCGGATGAGAGAATGTTAGGCGTGCTGAATCAGCACACCTAACAAAAGATAGGACATGCAAGTGCAAACTTGCATGTTGGCTCCGAGGAGTGCGCAAAGATAGGACATGTCGGATCATGTGAACGGGCTACTTCACACAGCTTAAAGTAGCCCACTCATGCGATCTTTTCAGCACTATAGCAGTGATCTTTTCTCACTGCTAACAGCATGAAAACAGCGCTCATCTGAAGGAGCCCTAATGACCGCTTCATAATTTTAGTGGGTTCCTTAGGAAAAGCGCAAGTAACATTGGTCATTATATATTTCACCAACTCTAAGCAAATTAGATTCCTAAATAAAATTATGAAAAAAATATGCTGCGTGGCAAGGGATCCAGTGAGAATATGTAGGGACTTTAATTTGATTCCAGATAGATCTGTAGATACTACAGACCAGAGGATGAGGAGTGGAGCTACCTTAGGTGAATGGATGGGCAAAGTATCATTATATGATACAGTTCACTGCCTTAACGCGTCTGCAAAAGAATACACCTACTATTCCCCGCGTCATAGGACGTTCTCCCAAATTGACTTGTGTCTGTTAGATAAGGGACTCTTTGCCTCAGTAAAAAAAATCTGAGATAGGAATCTCCATGTGGTTGGACCATGCTTCAATACTGATAACTGTGTCCCTTGTAGGTAACCGGCAAATAAGTAGAACATCGAGAAATAACACTTATCTGATGGCCCTACCAAAATATAAGACTGAAATTCAATCGGTTTTAGATGAATACTTTAAAAGAAACGACACTCCAGAAATAGACCCTCTGATCCTGTGGAACACACATAAGGCCTTTATGAGGGGAGTCATTATAAAATTAGGAGCTAAACATAAAAAACACAAAAGCAAAAAGATTGAAGATCTTCTTTCCCAGATCCAGCTCCTGGAGAATAAGTGCAACACTCCCCTTCTACAATGGCACATAAGAATCTTTTTAAGGTGAGATAGGAATTATGCAAGGTTCTGATGGGAGATTTTGATGGAGAAGTAAATGCCCAATGCGCAAATATAGATTCATCCCTAAACAAACCCTCAAGATGGATGGGCAACCATGTAAAAAAGACAATAACAATGGTTAGCATATATATATGGAACTCTACAGAAAAATGCTCCTTAACCTGACCCTGAGGAATCTGGAATATTCCCATTAGGCACTTTAAGGCATATGAGTGCCTTTATGCTGCAGTGTCTGCAGAAGGACCATCACAGGAAATCCTGCCATTAAGTTGCTATTTCTGGTGATGGTGGAACTGCTGCTGCTCGCCTTCTCCTGTTTCTGCAATGTTTCCTCCACTTCTTCTTCCTTATTCTCCCAAAACAAAAATGTCCTAAATAACAAGAAACAACTATAGCTCTACAGCTTTTCCTTGGAGAAGGCTTGTGTTTAGTTCATCTGGTAGAATTTGTCCTTTTCAGAATTTATGGCATTGCTTTTAAAACAAACACCACACCTGCTGTTTCCCTTGGTGTAATTTGGTAACTCTACTGCTTTTCTTTGAAGGAGGACGGGTTGAAGGTCCATGCTTGCCTATAATAATAATAATCTTTATTTGTATAGCACCAACTTATTCCGCAGCGCTTACTGTTACTGTTCAACTGGTAAAATTTGTCCTCGGAAAACGTATAATATTGATTTCAAAACAATCTGCACAACTGCACTCTTCCTTGACACCATTTTTGATCTAGGAGTACCTATGTGGGCTTTTATTTTTGTTTTCTGTGACACCCCTCTGCACTACTTTTACCAATTTTTGAGAGGAGCACAGTGTTCCCCAGATATGTGGCTGTATTTCCATGCAACTTGGGGAGGCTTTGGCTGCATTGGACAGCTTCTAGAGGACAAATTGGTAAACCTACATTTTTATCTCATTGACTTTACTGAGAGTCGAAATGGGCTGTCCTAATTCACAAATGATTATGGTGAAATTGTCCCGATCTGTTACAAACTGATTACTCCATTAATCATTCATTACTATCATCAACTCATCATCATTTCCATCATCAAATTTCTTTACATGTTTCCTGGCACTCGTAAACCTCAGAACAGTCTTAGCAAGACCCACTGGTGATCTGGTCTTTCATGGAAGATGACGGCTGATATGGTGGGTTTCTGTGCAACTCCTGATCTGTGGTATAGTGCTCCACTAGATCAATCAGATGGTTTGCAATTCTGGAGTCTTCATGGCTCATCCACCTCCTCAGTACTGATAGTAGTGGTTTCAGGAACTTGTCCATGACAACATGCTGCACTACTTCAAATGCTGTCAAAACTTCATGCTGCTTACATTTTTGGGTCAAGTGCACAAGATCAAAAATCTGGGAAAGTAGAGGTTTACCCAATTGGATATTTCCAGCGGTGTACTCTTTGGGCTCTCACAGCTAGTAGCATCTAAATATGCCAACATCTCTGTTTGGGTACAGTCATAGTCCTGGACTGCCTCTAAACGTAGATCAGAATAAGCTTTTTACTCTTCCCCAGCAAGGATTGGTTCAATCAGGACAGCCAAGCATGTTGTCAGCCATGCTTCTTGCACTACGGTCCTTCCAAACATAGTAAGAAAATCTTCTATATCATCATTCAGTGTCATTTTTTGTAAAGGCTCACATGTAAAACTTGCTGCTCCACTGCTGGCTATATCATGCAGGGGGAAGGGGGTCTCCATGCACTGCCCCACATCCTGCAGGATCTGGTGGTCTTCAGTTGTACTCTCAGTTAACAACATCAGATGTGCCATCAACTAGTGGTTTGCCTCTGGCAGAGCTGCTGTATTTGTAGTTTATTGTTTTCTGATGGCAGCCTGCTGAGTAGCATCTGTGCACTGTTGTTCTCCATTTGCATCTTGCTGCGCTGCAGAGCTTCTTTTACCATGACATGCATTTTAATGTGTTGTCCATATCTGAGACAGCGATTGTGGCAGGATTAGCTTGGGATTGCCTTTAATAAGGTCAAAAGACATGCCTCTTCTCGCATAACACAGAGTTAGCAGCCAGTTGAAAGTACTTACCAATCTTATTAACATGGTTTTGAAATTAAAATAAAATGGCAAATAAACGGAGTCACCTCTCAGGCACTAACTAACGTAAACTTTCCTCTCTACCTACTACAAAACAACATTTTCAGCAACCTTACTCACAGGTAACATGAGTAACAGGACCAACTTTATGTATTCCCCAGGTAGATCAGCAATTGACCTGTCTTGCTTCTTCTTATGTATCCACAAACTGGTTTACCAAACTATCAGCCAGCAGCTGGTACTCCACATACAGCAGAAAGCTATTACCACACCTCTATCTTTATCACTACATGTAAATATATTTACCTCTTAACACTACAGAAGGTAAGTTTACATCCTGGGCACATGGTACTTAGTGCAACAGAACATAAACATACATTTTGTGGATTCCATGGACTCAGAAGTGAGCCCACACCATCCCACAGTAGGCGCCGGCTGACAGACGGCCTCTGAATGCAACAGCAGGGATTGGTGAGAACACTGATCACCGCTGTTAACCCCTTCAATGTCATACTATATATACATCCTTTGTAAAAAAAAAAAAAATCAAACACTAGAGATGAGTAGAGATGAGCGAGCACCAAAATGTTCGGGTGCTCGTTGCTGGAGTCGAACTTTTCGTAATGTTCGAGAGCTCGTTTCGAGTAATGAACCCCATTGAAGTCAATGGGGGACTCGAGCATTTTTGTATGGGACCGCTGCTCCGCATAGCTGATGACTTGTCAAACACCAGAAAACATAAGAAAGTCATGGAAACACCACAGAAACGGATAGGGAAGGGCAGGGGCAGCATGCATGGCTGCATCTGAGGCTCCCAGGTCCCACTATTAAGCCAAAATGGGGGCAAGAGTCTGGTGTCACCCCCCTAACAATTTACTTCGGACAAACCCTTATTAGCAAGGCACATCTTAGCTAAGCACCACACTACCTGCAACCAAGGACAATCACTGCCTGCGGGTGACACCGCTGCCTCTTCTCCTGGGTTACATTCTGGGATTGCTATCCAAGGCCCTGCACGACCCTGCGTCCACAGCACACACACAATCTTCCCTGCGCAGCGTTCACCTGCCCTCATGCCACACGCTCGCTTCATAGCTACACCACCCTCATGTCTATTTCTAAGTGCGTCTGCGATGAGGAAGAATCGGAGGCACACACTGCAGAGGGTTGGCAGGGCCAGTTAGCGACCCTCTTTGAAAGTGTGGGCGATAGCCCACGATGCTGTTGAGAATTGATGATAAATTGACGTACAATCAACATTCCAATCCCGTGCCACCTCCGTCACAAAATTGTCAGGAGCTGCAAACATGGGCATAAAGGGGACTCAGGTGCTAGCACTTTTACTCTTCTCCACAATGCAGCAGCACATATTAATAATAATAATAATAATAATAATCTTTATTTGTATAGCGCCAACATATTCCGCAGCGCTTACGTAGACAGGGGGAATACAGAAATTAACACCAAAGATTAGTTTGAAGCAGGAGGTGTCGCAAAAGTAACCACCACAGGTATACAGTGACCGTGTAAAAGTCTCATGAAATCACTAACGCTTCCTGTGAATGCTCCAATCCTGTATCTCGGATAACTGTGGTAATTTGTAGCACAAGAGATAATACATGCCGACCAATGCAGATCCCCAGACCCCAAGCAGGAGGAGGAGGTGGCATAATAAGCCAGAGAAACCATGACTGAGGTAGGACCCGCAATACTCTGTGTGGGAGGCACGTGAGCGGGTCCTGGGTCAGGCTTGGTACCAGCCTCCACCTTGTGTGACCCAAGGTGCCGTGAGTTACATAGCTATAGGAAATCCATGTGTCCCCACACAATTCATTCTGTGTAGGTGTCAGATAGCTGAACACCACGCTAGGAAAGCCGTCTGTGCCCTACCCAAGTCATTCAGTGTATTTGTGCTAGATAGCTAAAACACCGCAATGGGAAATCTTCGGGCACCCACAGCATAGGCGAAACCCAAGGAAAGTATTAAACATGAAGCAATTACAGTGCCCAAACATGGCAGACTTTCTCTCTGCCGAGGACCTCGGCCTCTGCACACACCCTCAGCAATCGTTGGCATAAAGCGGACTCTGATGCTAGTACAGCTGCGAACGTCTCATTAAATCAGTTACGGTTGATTTCATCGCTCTAAAGACTCAATGAACCAGGAATAAGTTCCATGGGCCAAACCCGGCGCAGTTGCATTTCTCCCAGGACTTGTTCCTCTGCCCACACCCTCAGCAATCGTGGGCATAAAGCGGACTCCGATGCTAGTACACCTCTAAACGTCTCATTAAATCAGTTACGGTTGCTTTCATCGCTCCAAAGACTGTATGAACCAGAAAGAAGTTCCACGGGCCAAACCCAGCGCAGTTGCATTTCCCCCAGGACTTCGTCCTCTGCCCACACCCTCAGCAATCGTAGGCATAAAGCGGACTCCGATGCTAGTACACCTGTGAACGTCTCATTAAATCAGTTGTGGTTGCTTTCATCGCTCCAAAGACTGGATGAACCAGGAAGAAGTTCAATGGGCCAAACCCGGCGCAGTTGCATTTTCCCGAGGACTTCGTCCTCTGCCCACAACCTCAGCAATCGTAGGCATAAAGCGGACTCCGATGCTAGTACACCTCTAAACGCCTCATTAAATCAGTTATGGTTGCTTTCATCGCTCCAAAGAATGGATGAACGAAGAAGAAGTTCCACGGGCCAAACCCGGCGCAGTTGCATTTCCCCCAGGACTTGATCCTCTGCCCACACCCTCAGCAATCGTGGGCATAAAGCGGACTCCGATGCTAGTACATCTGTGAATGTCTCATTAACTCAGTTACGGTTGTTTTCATCGCTCTAAAGACTGGATGAACCATGAAGAAGTTCCACGGGCCAAACCCAGCGCAGTTGCATTTCCCCCAGGACTTCGTCCTCTGCACACACCCTCAGCAATTGTGGGCATAAAGCGGACTCTGATGCTAGTACACCTGTGAACATCTTATTAACTCAGTTACGGTTGCTTTCCTCACTCCAAAGACTGGATGAACCAGAAAGAAGTTCCATAGGCCAAACCCGGTGCAGTTGCATTTCCCCCAGGACTTGGTCCTCTGCCCACACCCTCAGCAATCGTGGGCATAAAGCGGACTGCGATGCTAGCACACCTGTGAACATCTCATTAAATCAGTTGCGGTTGCTTTCATCGCTCCAAAGACTGGATGAACCAGGAAGAAGTTCCAAGGGCCAAACCCGGCACGGTTGTATTTCCCCCAGGACTTCGTCCTCTGTGTGGGAAGTTTGTGAGCCCACCCGCGAGTTACATAGCAATGGGAAATCCATGTGTCCACACACTATTCATTCTGTGTTGGTGTCAGAAAGATCAAAACCGCAAGAGGAGGTCTTTCAGTTCCTTGGGCTCGCCTATGCTGTCAGTGCACAAAGATGGTATTACACAAGAAGAAACCAGACAGCCCAGACATGGTAGAGTTTCACCCTGCCAAGGACCTCAGCCTCGGCCCCCATTTCTGCCCTAGTCAGTCAGTGTATTTGTGCAAGATAGATAAAACACCCCGATGGGAAGTCTTTGTGCACCCACAGTATAGGCAAACCCCTGTAACATTCCTGTAGCAGAAGTATAGGCAGACCCCAGTAACATTTTTGTAGTAAAAGTATAGGCGGACCCCAGTAACATTCCTGTAGCAGAAGTATAGGCAGACCCCAGTAACATTTTTGTAGTAAAAGTATAGGCGGACCCCAGTAACATTCCTGTAGCAGAAGTATAGGCAGACCCCTTTAACATTCCTGTAGCAGAAGTATAGGTAGACCCCAGTAACATTTCTGTAGTAAACGTATAGGCGGACCCCAGTAACATTTCTGTAGTAAAAGTATAGGCAGACCCCAGTAACATTCCTGTAGCAGAAGTATAGGTAGACCCCAGTACCATTCCTGTAGCAGAAGTATAGGCAGACCCCAGTAACATTTCTGTAGTAAAAGTATAGGCAGACCCCAGTAACATTCCTGTAGCAGAAGTATAGGCAGACCCCTGTAACATTCCTGTAGCAGAAGTATAGGCAGACCCCTGTAACATTCCAGTAGCAGAAGTATAGGCAGACCCCAGTAACATTTCTGTAGTAAAAGTATAGGAGGACCCCAGTAACATTTCTGTAGCAGAAGTATAGGCAGACCCCAGTAACATTTCTGTAGTAAAAGTATAGGCAGACCCCAGTAACATTCCTGTAGCAGAAGTGTAGGCAGACCCCAGTAACATTTCTGTAGTAAAAGTATAGACGGACCCCAGTAACATTCCTGTAGCAGAAGTATAGGCAGACCCCTGTAAAATTCCTGTACCAGAAGTATAGGCAGACCCCTGTAACATTTCTGTAGCATGAGTGTAGGCGAAGGCTGAAAAAATTAGTTAGATAACAGTATAGGCGAGGGCCAGAAAAATTGGTGTACCAAGTGTACAAGTGCACCCCTGAAAAAGTGCTCAACCACGAGGGCAGGTGAAACCCATAAACATTTTTTTAAAGATACAGCTCGCTGTTGCTTAATTTGTAACAGAGCCTGGAGGCCCTGTGAAAAAAAATGGTTTCTTTTAAAGTATCAATACTTTTGAAACTTTGAAAAATTGTAACAAAAATTATAAACAGAGCCTTTTGGGCCGCAGAAAAATTGGCAGTTCAGCGTGATGACATGCTGTTTTAGCAGGAGGAGTAATAATATCCAAGAGTGATTGACAAAGCTAATTCCCCCTTTTTTCTGGTGATAGAGAATGCTTTTTTCTTCTGTTGCAGCAAAAAGAATCATTAGGTTCCCCCGCTTTCCGCCGGTGGAGAAGAGAAGTCTGGGGAAATCCAGCCTTTGTTCATCTTTATGAGTGTAAGTATGTCAGCACTGGCAGTTGACAGGCGGGTACGCTTATTCGTGATGATTCCCCCATGTGCACTAAACACCCTCTCTGACAAGACTCTAGCAGCAGGGCAGGCCAGAACCTCCAGGGCGTACAGCGCAAGTTCATGCCACGTGTCCAGCTTTGACACCCAATAGTTGTATGGAGCAGAGGCATCACGGAGGATGGTGGTACGATCGGCTACGTACTCCCTCACCATCTTTTTACAGTGCTCCCTCCGACTCAGCCTTGACTGGGGAGTGGTGACACAGTCTTGCTGGGGAGCCATAAAGCTGGCAAAGGCCTTGGAGAGTGTTTCCCTGACTGCACTGGACATGCTGCCTGATCCCCACGCCTCCCCTGCTACTTGGCCCTCGGAACTGCGTCTTCTGCCACTAGCGCTGTCAGATGGGAACTTTAGCATCCCTTTTTCCACCAGGGCCCTGTAGTATTGCATCACTCTCGTACCCCTTTCCTCTTTGGGAATGAGAGTGGAAAGATTCTCCTTATACCGTGGCTCGAGAAGGGTGTACACCCAGTAATCCATGTTGGCCAGAATGTGTCTAACTCGAGGGTCACGGGAAGGGCAGCCTAACATGAAGTCAGCCATGTGTGCCAGTGTACCAGTAAGCAATACATTGCTGTCCTCACTAGGAAGATGACTTTCAGGATCCTCCTCCTCCTCCTCTACAGCCCATACATGCTGAACAGATGAGAGGCAAGCAGCATGGGTACCCTCTGCAGTGTGACCAGCTGTCTCTTCCCCTCCTCCTCTTGCTTCTCCCCCTACTCCTTTTCCTGCAAACGCACTGAGATATAGACATGAGGGTGG
This sequence comes from Eleutherodactylus coqui, assembly GCF_035609145.1. Taxonomy (NCBI): domain Eukaryota; kingdom Metazoa; phylum Chordata; class Amphibia; order Anura; family Eleutherodactylidae; genus Eleutherodactylus; species Eleutherodactylus coqui. Next base: position 3,923,382 of record NC_089845.1, on the reverse strand, counting down.
TCTGGTTATCAAGCCACATACTGTAATCCCCGTCTCCTGTTCCAACAGCAAAGCGTTGGCCTTTATGCTTTGCAGCGAACTTCTCAGCAGGCAAAGCAGTGGGATGGTAACACTATTGATTGCCGCATCGCCGCTTACCATCTGGGTAGACTCCTCAAAGTTTCCGAGGACCTGGCAGATATCTGCCATCCATGCCCACTCCTCAGTAAGGAATTGCGGAGGCTGACTACCACTACGCCGCCCATGTTGCAGCTGGTATTGCACTATTGCTCTACGCTGCTCGTACAGCCTGGCCAACATGTGCAGCATAGAATTCCAGCATGTGGGCACGTCGCACAGCAGTCGGTGCCCTGGCAGATTAACCGATGTTGCAGGGTCCTCAGGGTGGCTGCGTCCGTGGTGGACTTGCGGAAATGTGCGCAGATGCAGCGCACCTTGCCGAGCAGGTATGACAAGTGGGGGTAGTTTTTAAGAAACCGCTGAACCACCGGATTGAAGACATGGGCCAGGCATGGCACGTGTGTGAGGCTGCCGAGCTGCAGAGCCGCCACCAGGTTACGGATGTTGTCACACACGACCATGCCCGGTTGGAGGCTCAGCGGCAAAAGCCAGAGGTCGGTCTGCTCTGTGAGACCCTGCAACAGCTCGGGGGCCATGTGCCTCTTGTCACCCACTCTTACTTGGACGTCCACGTCCACGTACATGTCCTCGAATCTTACCCCTATTCCTCATCATGGCGGATTAAGAATAGAGAAGGGCCCAAATATATTACCCCACTGTACAGCACTGACAACTGTGGCTCTATGCTGTGACTTGAAAAAATTAACCCGCTGTCTTGCGCTGATACCGAGGGGTAATTTACTGCTCGCAAAGACTTGTAGATAATAGGGGCTGTGTGGAGTGGGAGAAGACTCTAAAGCCAGTGGATAGTGCTGGTAACTGCGGCTATCTCAACCCCACCAAGGAAAGGGTATTGTGAGACGCTCTGCACAGCGGCAGAGCTGAAATACTTTGCAGTGGCCCAGGAAATATTACAGTACTGTTTAGCGGTGAGACCGCGGTCTAATGCACTGCAGACACAGGATGGTTTAACTGAAGTCGTTTGCAGTAGGCTAGGAAATATTAGAGAGCAATTTCACAGTGAGAGCTGGTTGTACGGCACTGCAGGCTGAGAACGCTATTACTGAAAGGCTGGGAACAGGCCTAGATGCGTAATACAAAAATGGATGCACTACAACTCCCAGCAAGCCACAACTATAATGCACACGGTCAGATGTAGCCCTTAGAAGGAGCTTTGGGGTTTTTGCATGGAGGATCAGGAGTTTATAGTGTATAACTTTCCCTATAGAAGTGGCTGTGTCCCTACACTCTGTGTCTAATTCACTGCAGACACAGCAGTATAAATGAAGTCGTTTGCAGTAGGCTAGGAAATATTAGAGTGCAGTTTCACAGTGAGAGCTGGTTGTACGGCACTGCAGCCTGAGAACGCAATTACTGAAAGGCTAGGAACAGGCGTAGATGCGTAATACAAAAATGGATGCACTACAACTCCCAGCAGGCCACAAGTATAATGCACACGGTCAGATGTAGCCCTAAAAAGGACCGTTGGGGTTCTTGAAGACAGGATCCTACTCTAACACTTTCCCTATATAAGCAGCTCTTTCCCTAAACTCTGCATAATACACTGCAGACTGAGAACACTATAGCTGAAATGGCCTGCACAGTCCGAGATTTAAAAAAAAAAAAATGGTTCACTACTGCTCCCAGCCAGCCACAACAGTAATGCGCACTATGAAGTGTGAGTATCCCTAAGAAGGACCATTGGGGTTGTTGAAGACAGGATCCTACTCTAACACTTTCCCTAAATCAGCAGCAGCACTTTCCCTAACCTCTGCCAGCATGTGTCTGAGGCAAGCCGCGGGTGGGACCAGTTTAAGTACTCGGCGATCACCTGATCTCACCAGCCACTCACTACTGTGGGGTGGGATAGGGCTGGCACGTCACAGCAGGAAGTGGTAATGCTTTCCCCGCATGTCTATTGGCCAGAAAATGGCGCAAAACATGTGGGGAAGGAAATGCAATTGACTCGAGTACCGTGTGGTGTTCGACTCGAGTAACGAGCATCTCGAGTACCCTAAGGCTGGGTTCACACAGAGCGGATTTGCCGCGGTTTTGCCGCAGCAGATCCGCCCACAGCAAAACCGCCCGCGGCCGCTAATCTCAGGATTAGCCAGCCATGTGGATGAGGTTTTTCAGAAATCTCGTCCACACAGGACGGCTAATCCGCAGCGGTAAATCCGGTTAAAAGTTGAGCATGTCTGCTTACTTTCTTTTTTTTGTTTATTTACGTCGCGGCCGCGCTCTCCTCTATGGGAGCGCCGGCCGCAACGGAAAAGCATGCGGCCGGGCCGCTTCAAAGCCGCCGCAGTTTTCCCCCGGCGGAAATCTTGCGGTTTTTGCTGCGGCCAAACCGCGAGATTTCCGACGGGAATCCGCCCTGTGTGAACCCACCCTAATACTCGAACGAGCATCAAGCTCAGACGAGTGTGCTCGCTCATCTCTATCAAGCACCTAAAAGGAGATGTTATTTTGCTGCAAAACTCAGCATGCAGTTACATCTCTGGCAGATATGCAAATGATTAGAGCTGTGGCATGTTTAGATGAATAGTCTTGCCACCTGAGGCCCTTAACCCCTTCATGACATGGCCTATTTTGGGCTTAAGGACGCAACAAGTTTTGGCGGATTTTCTTCTCCGTTTATCAAAAGCCATAACTTTTTTATTTTTCCATCGACGCGACCGTATAAGGGCTTGTTTTTTGCGTGGCGAACTGTAGTTTTTATCGGTGCCACTTTCGGGTACATAGACTATATTGTAAAATTTATTTATTTTTTTTAATGATAGCAGAGAGAGAAAACGCATCAATTCTGCCATAGATTTTTTTAATTTTTTTTTTACACCGTTAATCATGCAGCATAAATGAGACATTCCATTTTTTCTGCAGACCGGTACGGTTACAACGATACCAAAATTCTAATATTTTTTTAAAGGTTTTCCCACTTTTCTGCAATAAAAACCCTTTTTTTGGAAATCTTTTTTCTATTCTAAATTGCTGCATTCAAAGTCACGTAACTTTTTTATTTTTTCATGTACAGAGCTCTATGAGGGCTTATTTTTTGCGAGACGAGTTGTAGATTTTATTGGTACCATTTTGGCGTACATACGGCTTTTTTGATCACTTTTATTGCGTTTTTAGTGAGGCAAAATGCTAAAAATGAGCATTTTGCCTCAGTTTTTTAGCTTTTTTTTTAGCGTTTTTTTCGGTGCACAGTCAAAAGCATGTGCAACTTATTGTACGCATCGTTACGGACGCGACAATACCAAATATGTGGGATTTTATTTATTTTTTACCTTTTTTTATGCTAATCTGAGAAAAAGCATAAAAAATGGTTTTTTTACTCTCTTTTTTACATTTTTTTTAAATTCATTTTTTTAATCTTTGTTTTTTTTACACTGTTTGTGTCCCTCTGAGGGACTTACAACACTGTGCCTATGATCGCTGTTATAAGGCATGGCAGAGCTACTGCTCTCCCATGCCTTATCGCTTATACAGCGATCCTAGGCATAGGCAATACAGGACGCCGGTGTCTGGCGTCCTGTTGCCATGGTGACAGGCCGGGCTCTCGCGATGACATCGCGAGTTCCGGCCGGAGACACAGAGGGAGCCGCGCTCCCTCTGTGAACTCTTTCCCTGCCGCGATCTACTTAGATCGCGGCAGGGAAGGGGTTAACAGTGGCGGGCGCATCTCTGATGCCCCCCCGCTGTTGCAGCGAGACGCCGGCTGTGACTGACAGCCGGCTCCCGCCGCGGGATAGCGCTGGATCTTATGTGATCCCGCGCTATCCCCAGGACGTAAGTTTACGCCCTGTTGCGGGAAGTACCCCGCTCCCAGGACGTAAACTTACGCCCTGCAGCGGGAAGGGGTTAAATTTGTTCCACCCTTGACCTATAAAAAATCTTTCAAAGACTACTTGTGTGCAGTGGACCTCTTTTTCCACTTGTATAGAGCTTGTTCATCACTAGACATACATCTATGATGCAATTAAAGATATTTTGCAAGTGGTTGGACAGTCGTATCTTCGAATTGCCAACCGTGGGCCATTCTAACCAGATTGTTATTAGGTGCAGAGACCAGTGAATGCCAGAAGGGCATGCAAACAAGATGACCAGACTCATGATGCCCTTGAAAGGACACTCTTAGAGAAGATTGTCTGATCGTCCGGCAAGTGCAGGCAACCGCATGTGTTGCCTCTCATGGCAAGATCCTCAAAAATGCTTTGCTGCACACAACAAGGGTGTCACAGGAACGGCAGCCACAATATTGCGACACTTCCAGATTTATTGCCAATAGATTATATAGTGAACCATCTGGGATACTAACTGTGACAGCCTGAGCTTGCATAATCTGGAGGCACAGTTACAGCAAGTGGGGAGAGATATGCCACAGAGAGCTGCACACGTGGGCATAGCAATGGGGAACCTATGTGCCACACACTATTCATTCTGTCAAGGTGTCTGCATGCCCCAGTCAGACCGCGGTTTTTTATAAATAGTCACAGGCAGGTACAACTCCGCAATGGGAATTCCGTTTGCACCCACAGCATGGGTGGCTCCCTGGAACCCACCGGCTGTACATAAATGTATCCCATTGCAGTGCCCATCACAGCTGAGGTAACGTCCGATTAAATGCAGGTGGGCTTCGGCCCACGCTGCATGCCCCAACCTGACCGCGGTTCATAGACACAGGCAGGTACAACTCCCTATTGTGAAGTCCCTGTGGACCGACAGCATGGGTGGGTGCCGGGAAGCCACCGGCGGTACATAAATAAATCCCATTGCATTGCTTATCACATCTGAGGTAATGTCATGTTTAATGCAGGTGGTCTTCGGCCCACACTCCATGCCCCAGTCAGACTGTGGTTCTTTAGAAGTGGACACATGCAGTTACAACTCCGTGTGGACCGACAGCATGAGTGGCTCCCAGGAACCCACCGACGGTACGTAAATGTATCCCATTGCAGTGCCCAGCACAGCTGAGGTAATGTCATGTTTAATGCAGGTGGGCTTCGGCCCACACTGCATGCCCCAGTCAGACTGGGGTTCTTTAGAAGTGGGCACATGCAGTTACAACTCCGTGTGGACCGACAGCATGGGTGGGTGCCAGGAAGCCACCGGCGGTACATAAATATATCCCATTGCATTGCCCATCACAGCTGAGGTAATAATGTCCTGTTTAATGCAGGTGGGCTTCGGCCCACACTGCATGCCCCAGTCAGACTGGGGTTCTTTAGAAGTGGACACATGCAGTTACAACTCCGTGTGGACCGACAGCATGGGTGGCTCCCTGGAACCCACCGGCTGTACATAAATGTATCCCATTGCAGTGCCCATCACAGCTGATGTAACGTCAGCTTTAATGCAGGTGGGCAAAAAATTAATTGGATTACACTGTAGGCGAGGGCCCCAAAAAATTGGTGTACCAACAGTACTAATGTACGTCAGAAAAATTGCCCATGCCCAACCAAGAGGGCAGGTGAAACCCATTAATCGCTTTGGTTAATGTGGCTTAATGTGTAACTAGGCCTGGAGGCAGCCCAGTTAAAATAAAAATTGGTTCAGGTGCAAGTTTCAACGCTTTAATGAGCATTGAAACGTATAAAAATTGTTTACAAAAATTATATGACTGAGTCTTGTGGGCCTAAGAAAAATTGCCCGTTCGGCGTGATTACGTCAGGTTTCAGGAGGAGGAGCAGGAGGAGAAGGATGAATATTATACACAGATTGATGAAGCTAAAAGGTCCACGTTTTTGATGGTGATAGAGAACGATGCTTCCATCCGCGGGTGCAGCCTACGTATTGTTTAGGTATCGCTGCTGTCCGCTGGTGGAGAAGAGAAGTATGGGGAAATCCAGGCTTTGTTCATCTTGATGAGTGTAAGCCTGTCGGCACTGTCGGTTGACAGGCGGGTACGCTTATCTGTGATGATTCCCCCAGCCGCACTAAACACCCACTCTGACAAGACGCTAGCCGCAGGACAAGCAAGCACCTCCAGGGCATACAGCGCGACTTCAGGCCACGTGTCCAGCTTCGACACCCAGTAGTTGTAGGGGGCAGAGGCGTCACGGAGGACGGTCGTGCGATCGGCTATGTACTCCCTCACCATCCTTTTACAGTGCTTCCGCCGACTCAGCCTTGACTGCGGAGCGGTGACACAGTCTTGCTGGGGAGCCAGAAAGCTGTCAAAGGCCTTAGAGTGTGTTCCCCTGCCTGTGCTGTACATGCTGCCTGATCTCCGCGTCTCCCCTGCTACCTGGCCCTCGGAACTGCGCCTTCGGCCACTAGCGCTGTCGGATGGGAATTTTACCATCAGTTTGTCTGCCAGGGTCCTGTGGTATAGCATCACTCTCGAACCCCTTTCCTCTTCGGGTATGAGAGTGGAAAGGTTCTCCTTATACTTTGGGTGGAGCAGTGTGTACACCCAGTAATCCGTAGTGGCCAGAATGCGTGTAACACGAGGGTCACGAGAAAGGCATCCTAACATGAAGTCAGCCATGTGTGCCAGGGTACCTGTACGCAACACATGGCTGTCATTACTAGAAAGATCACTTTCAGGATCCTCCTCCTCCTCCTCCTCCTCCTCAGGCCATACACGCTGAAAGGATTACAGGCAAGCAGCATGGGTACCCTCAGCAGTGGGCCAAGCTGTCTCTTCCCCTCCTCCTCATCCTCCCTCGCTCCTCCTCCTCCTCCTCAACGCGCTGAGATATAGACAGGAGGGTGCTCTGACTATCCAGCGACATACTGTACAATGTTGCGGAAGACGCGGTCGTGCAGGGCTGGGACGGCACATCAGGAAAAGTAGTGGCGACTGGGAACTGAGTAGCGCGGGGCCGCCGCCGCCATCATACCTTTGAAAGCCTCCGTTTCCACAACTCTATGCGGCAGCATCTCCAGGCTGATAAATTTGGCTATGTGCACTCCAACACTTGCGCTAGCGACGGCTGGACGGTGCGCTGAGAGACATTGGTGGATGGGGCCGAGAACAGCGGAGGTGAGGGTGTGGGTGCAGGCCAGGAGACGGTAGTGCCTGTGTCCTGAGAGGGGGGTTGGATCTCAGTGGCAGGTTGGGGCACAGGGGGAGAGGCAGCGGTGCAAACCGGAGGCGGTGAACGGCCTTCGTCCCACCTTGTGGGGTGCTTGGCCATCATATGTCTGCGCATGCTGGTGGTGGTGAGGCTGGTGGTGGTGGCTCCCCGGCTGATCTTGGCGCGACAAAGGTTGCACACCACTGTTCGTCGGTCGTCTGCACTCTCAGTGAAAAACTGCCAGACCTTTGAGCACCTCGGCCTCTGCAGGGTGGCATGGCGCGAGGGGGCGCTTTGGGAAACAGTTGGTGGATTATTCGGTCTGGCGCTGCCTCTACCCCTGGCCACCGCACTGCCTCTTCCAACCTGCCCTGCTGCTGCACTTGCCTCCCCCTCTGAAGACCTGTCCTCAGTAGGCGTAGCAAATCAGGTGGGGTCAGTCACCTCATCGTCCTGCTGCTCTTCCTCCGAATCCTCTGTGCGCTCCTCCCTCGGACTTACTCCAATTACTACTACCTGAGTGATAGACAACTGTGTCTCATCGTCATCGTCCTCCTCACCCACTGAAAGCTCTTGAGACAGTTGCCGGAAGTCCCCAGCCTCATCCCCCGGACCCCGGGAACTTTCCAAAGGTTGGGCATCGGTCACGACAAACTCCTCCGGTGGGAGAGGAACCATTGCTGGCCATTCTGGGCAGGGGCCCGGGCACAGTTCCTGGGAGTCTGCCTGCTCCTCAGAATGTGTCATTGTAATGGAGTGAGGAGGCTGGGAGGAAGGAGGAGCAGCAGCCAGAGGATTCAGAGTTGCAGCAGTGGACGGCGTAGAATTCTGGGTGGTCGATAGATTGCTGGATGCACTTTCTGCCATCCACGACAGGACCTGCTCACACTGCTCATTTTCTAATAAAGGTCTACCGCGTGGACCCATTAATTGTGAGATGAATGTGGGGACGCCAGAAACGTGCCTCTCTCCTAATCCCGCAGCAGTCGGCTGCGATACACCTGGATCAGGAGCTCGGCCTGTGCCCACACCCTGACTTGGGCCTCTGCGTCCTCGCCCGCGTCCACGTCCTCTAGGCCTACCCCTACCCCTCAGCATGCTGTATTACCAGTAGTGCAGAAACAGAACGCTGTAATTAAATGTGCCGCTTATTGACCTGTGGTTGGAGGCTGACTTCCCTTACGGAACGCACAGCAGATGCAGGAAACAATTTTGCGCAAGGCTGCTGTAACGCTTAGCTGCATATTAATTAGGACTACTACCCCCAGCAGATAGATACTGTAGGCAGCGTATAATATTATGTATACTCTTTCTCTCTGGCGGGATGACGGCGCTGATGTAACAGAGACAGCAGATCCAGGAAACAATTTTGCGCAAGCCTGCTGTAACGCTTAGCTGCGTATTAATTAGGACTACTACCCCCAGCAGATAGATACTGTAGGCAGCGTATAATATTATGTATACTCTTTCTCTCTGGCGGGATGACAGCGCTGATGTAACAGAAACAGCAGATCCAGGAAACAATTTTGCGCAAGCCTGCTGTAACGCTTAGCTGCGTATTAATTAGGACTACTACCCCCAGCAGATAGATACTGTAGGCAGCGTATAATATTATGTATACTCTTTCCCTCTGGCGGGATGACGGCGCTGATGTAACAGAGACAGCAGATCCAGGAAACAATTTTGCGCAAGCCTGCTGTAACGCTTAGCTGCGTATTAATTAGGACTACTACCCCCAGCAGATAGATACTGTAGGCAGCGTATAATATTATGTATACTGTTTCCCTCTGGCAGGATGACGGCGCTGATGTAACAGAGACAGCAGATCCAGGAAACAATTTTGCGCAAGCCTGCTGTAACGCTTAGCTGCGTATTAATTAGGACTACTACCCCCAGCAGACACGCAGTAAACTGAAGACGGTCACAGGCAGCCCAAATATAGTATTTTTCCCCAATTTTTTGGAAAAAGTCCACTGCCTATATAGCCTGAATATCTCTTTCCCTGCCTCACCAGTACTACCCCTATACTCTGTACAATGACCTCAGACTGCGGACGCAATGCTCTGCACGGCCGATATACAAAAAAAAAAAATTGTGCAACACTGCTAAAAGCAGCCTCAACAGTACTGCACACGGTCAGATGTGGCCCTAAGAAGGACCGTTGGGGTTCTTGAAGCCTAAAATCACTCCTAACGCTCTCCCTATAGCAGCTCCGGCACCAGCAGCACTTTCCCTGATCTCTGTCAGAATGCATCTGTGGCGAGCCGCGGGAGGGGCCGATTTATATACTCGGGTGACACCTGATCTCGCCAGCCACTCACTGCAGGGGGGTGGTATAGGGCTTGAACGTCACAGGGGGAAATTGTAATGCCTTCCCTGTCTTTCTATTGGCCAGAAAAGCGCGCTAACGTCTCAGAGATGAAAGTGAAAGTAACTCGAACATCGCGTGGTGCTCACCTCTAGTAACGAGCATCTCGAACACGCTAATACTCGAACAAGTATCAAGCTCGGACGAGTACGTTCGCTCATCTCTAATAGTAACATAATTACAAACTGGAAAAAAAAGACATGTCCATTTAGTTCAGCCTATTACCCCCAATGCTTATAGAGAGGAAGAGAAAAAACCTCAATAAAGGTAGAAGCCAATATTCCTCTGTTTACAGGGAAAAAAAACTATTTCTTTCCGCTAACACCACATCTTCGGGCAGAGAGTTCCAAAGTCTCACTGCTCTTAAAGTAAAGAACCCCTTTCTATGTTGGAATAGAAACCTTCTTTCCTTTAGATGCAGAGGGCAACCCTTTGTTACAGTCACAGTCCTTCGTATGAATACAAGCTGGGAGAGATTTCTCTATTGTCCTTTAATATATCCATACATAGTTATTAGGTCACCCCTCAGCTGTCTGACTGACCGAGTGACTCACCACTAATTCTCTAACTTGTTGTAGAAACATGAAATTTGGCAGGAGAATTCTTTAGGTCCTAAATAGGAAAAGTAAAGAGATCACAAATTGAAAATTAAATGCTAAGTGCAAAAGTATTGGCACCCCTGTGTAATGTACCAAATCTAATTCTCTAACTTACCAATGTCGTACAAACATGAAATTTGGCACGACCATTATTTAGGTCCTAAATAGGGAAAGTAAGGGGGTCACAGCTAGAATATTCAATGCTAAGTGCAAAAGTATTGGAACCCCTGTGTAATGTACCAAATCTAATTCTCTAACTTACCGATGTCGTACAAACGTGAAATTTGGTACAAGCATTCTTTAGGTCCTAAATAGGGAAAGTAAAGGGATCACAACTCGAAAATTCAATGCTGAGTGCAAAAGCATTGGCACCCCTGTGTAATGTACCAAATCTAATTCTCTAACTTCGCGGTGTCATACAAGTATGAAATTTGGCACAACCACTCTTTAGGTCTTAAATAGGAAAAGTAAAGAGGTCACAACTTGAAAATTCAATGCTGAGTGCAAAAGTATTGGCACCCCTGTGTAATGTACCAAATCTGATTCTCTAACTTCCCAATGTCGTACAAACGTGAAATTTGGCAGGAGTATTCCTTACATCCTAAATAGGAAAAATAAAGTGGTCACAACTTGATTATTCAATGCTAATTGCAAAAGTATTGGCACCCCGATGTAATGTACCTAATCTAATTCTCTAACTTTGCGGTGTTGTACAAGCATGCAATTTGGCACAACGATCCTTTAGATCTTAAATAGGAAAAGTAAAGAGTTCACAACTTGAAAATTCAATGCTGAGTGCAAAAGTATTGGCACCCCTGTGTAATGTACCAAATCTAATTCTCTAACTTCTGGGTGTCATACAAACATAAAATTTGGCACAACCATTCTTTAGGTCCTAAATAGCAAAGTAAAGGGGTCACAACTTGATTATTCAAAGCTAATTGCAAACGTATTGGCACCCCAGTGTAATCTAACTTCCCAGTGTTGTACAAACATGAAATTTGGCATAACCATTCTTTAGGTCCTAAATAGGAAAAGTAGAGGGGTCACAACTCGATTATTCAATGCTAAGTGCAAAAGTATTTGCACCCCTGTGTAATGTACCTCATCCAATTCCCTAACTTCCCGGTATCATACAAACATTAAATTTGGCAAGAGCATTCATTAGGTCCTAAATAGGAACAGTACAGGGGTCACAACTCAATTATTCAATGCTAATTGCAAAAGTAAATGCACCCCTATGTAATGTAACTTTTCAGTGCCATACAAGCGTGAAATTTGGCATAAGCATTCTTTAGGTCCTCAATGAGGAGAGTGGGAGGGGTGGCACATCCTGCGGAGGGACATCGATACATGCAACCTGAGGAGAATTTAACACTCCTCTATGTGTATGCATATTTTATTCTTCGGTTACTCTAAAGTAAACTTGACTTTATAAAATTTTCCATGCATACTACACGTAAATACCTGTATCAAATTAACTTGGGTGAGGTCCGTCATAATAGCTAGTTCAGCATGTAATGCTCACATGTATTCTACTTGCCCATGAGCATAACCTTTCATTTATCAGTGTTAAACCTCATTTGCAACTTTTCAGCCCAAGCCCACAATTTATCCAGATACATTTGCAACCATATACTGTTCCCTCTTGTATTAATTACTTTACATAGTTTTGTATCATCTGTAAATATTGATATTTTACTGTACAATCCTTCCACAATGTGGTTAATAAACATATTAAAAAAGAATAGTGCCCAATACTGACCACTGTGCTACCTCGTAGGCCTAGACATGTAAAATTACTGGAAATTTTGAAGCCTGTTTTTGTCTTCTTTTTTTAATGGAAATTTTGGAGAAAAGGAAAAAAAAATCAGTAGAAGATCAGTTGATGTTTCATCTACTTTCTGAGAGAAAACAGATACAAAATAGGAATTTAAAAGTTCAGCCTTCTCAACATCATTCTTAACAAATTCACCATTTTCATCTCATAAGCATCCAATGGCATCTTTGACTTTTCTTTTGCTTTTGACATACCCCCAAATCCTATTTTTATTGCTTTTGACCTCTGTTGCAAGCCTCAATTCATTATTAGCTTTAGCTTTTCTGACACTTGTCCTCTAGTTTCTTCAGACCGCATTATATTCTTCTTTACATATCCCCCCCCTTTTTTTCATTTCATAAACATATTTTTCTTTGTTTTTAACCCCTTAAGGATATGGCCTATTTTGGGCTTAAGGACGTAACGATTTTTGGCAGATTTTAATCTCCATCTTTCAAAAGCCATAATTTTTTATTTTTCCATTGATGCGGCTGTATAAGGGCTTGTTTTTTTGCGTGGCAAACTGTAGTTTTTATCGTTTTTTTCATGATCGCAGGGAGAGAGTACACATCAATTCTGCCATAGGTTTTTATTTATTTTTTTAAAACGTTAATTATGCAGCATAAATGACACAATCCATTTTTTCTGCGGGCTGGTACGATTATAAGGATACCAAAATTCTTATATTTGCTTTAGGTTTTTCCACTTTTCAGCAATAAAAAACCCTTTTTTTGGAAATCTTTTTTTTTTTTTTTTTTATAATCGAATTCAAAGTCCTATAACTTTTTTATTGTTCCATGGACGGAGCACTGTGAGGGCTTATTTTTTGCAAGACAAGCTGTAGCTTTTATTGGTACCATTTTGGGGTACATACTACTTCTTTGATCCCTTTTATTGCGTTTTTTAGGAGACAAAATGCTAAAAATTAGCACTTTGCCTTAGTTTTTTAGCGTTTTTTAACGCTTTTTGCCGTGCAGGATAAAAAGCTTTGTTCAATTTATTGTTCATGTCATTATGGACATGACGATACCAAATATGTGGAATTTTTTTATGGTAATATGAGAAAAAGCCCCAAAAAAGGTTTTTTTTAACATTTTTTTTTACATTTTTATTTTACACTGTCTATTTTTGGCTTAAAGCGTACGTAAAATATAATTAGTTTGTGTCCTCTCAATCCACACTATTTAACAAGAGTGTACACATTTTACACTGTCTTTTTTTGGATTAAAGCGTACGTAAAGTACCCTTAGTGTGTGTTCTGTTGATCCACACTATATAGCAAGACTGTATTCATTTTACACTGTCTATTTTTTGCTAAAGTGTACGTAAAATACCCCTGTGTGTGTCCTTTCGATCCACACTATATAACAAAACTGTACTCATTTTGCACTGTCTATTTTTGGCTTAAATCATACGTAAAATACCTCACAGTTTGCGTAGCATTTTGACACAGTGCATTACACAACATGATCAACACTAGGAGTAAGGGTCGAGAATGATGACATGGAATGAGGGTGTGGGCAGAGGCCGAGGTCCTGGGCGGGGTGAAACAGTGCCTGCTGCTGAGGGAGAAGTAGAACGCCACGTATCTATGCTCCCTAGCTTCATCTCACAGTTTGCAGGTCCGTGTGGTACTCCATTATTAAAATCACAACAGTGCGATCAGGTGATGACGTGGATAGCAGATAATGCATCCAGTAATTTATCCACCACCCAGTCTTCCATGCAATCCACTCACGCTAGCCAAGGGACTGGACCTCTGAATCCTCATGCTGATCCTTCCTTCCAGTTTTATGGCTCCCCAGCCAGACTGTGTCACCATTCCCCAGTCTAGGCTGAGTAGGAGGGAACAGTGTAGAAAGATGGTGAGGGAGTACATAGCCAACCGTACCAATGTCCTCCGTGATCCCTCTGCTCCATACAACTATTGGGTGTCAAAGCTGGACACGTGGCACGAACTGTACACCATGGAAGTGCTGGCCTGCCCTACCGCTAGTGTGTTATCAGAGACGGTGTTTAGTGCTGCTGGGGGGATTATCACTGACTAGCGTACCCGTCTGTCAACTGACAGCACCGACAGGCTTACACTTATTAAGATGAATAAAGCCTGGATTTCCCCAGACTTCTCTTCTCCACAGGTGGAAAGCAGCGTAACATAAAGTATGTTTAAGCTGGAACTGGAGAACCATGCACCCTCTATCACCCCAAAAAGGGTAGAAGTAGCTTGGTCTATCCTTCTCTGATCTTTCTCCTCCTCCTCCTAAACCAGCATGTCAGCACGCTGAACAGTCAATTCTTCAGAGGGCCAAAAGGCTCTGTAAAAACATTTTTTTTTCGGAGGGCTGCCTCCAGGCTCTGTCAAAACATTTTTTTCTGAGGGCCGCCTCCAGGTTCTCGCCCCCAATTTTGAAGAGGTTCACCGCTAGAGTTCAGCAAACGTGCCAATCCCAGCTTCATATGCCCACAGAGTTCACAGATGTATCCCAGCGCAGTGTCCAGCTATCTGACACCGAGACAGAATGAATTGTCCTAGTTTGGCTACTATAATTTCTTCATAGTATATGCTGTCTTTTCCTGGGGCACTGGTTAAAAAGCCCCTTGGGGAGAGGCAGGGGCTGGGACAGGCAGTAGCTTGCCTGTTGGTGGACCGCCACCTGGATCCCATTAAGCAAGTAAACAAATCTTTCAGGGGTTCAACTACACTCTTAATAAATGAATCTTTTAAGGGTTTGCCTATACTCTTGGTAAACAAATCTTTCAGGGGTTCACCTGCACTCTGGGTAAAAAAATCTTTTGTTTTAGAATGGGTTGTTGAATTGTGGAGATGTGTAGAAGTGCTGGCATCTAAGTCCCCTTTATGCCCACATTTGTGGCTCATGAAATTTTGTGACGGATGTGGTATGGGATTGGAATTATGATCATACGTTAATTTATCAGCAATTCTCATCAGCATTGTGGGCTATTGCCTACAGTTTCAAAGAGGGTAGCTGCCCTGTCAACCCTCTGCAGTGTGTCCCTCCGGTTCCTCCTCATTCAATACACACTTATAAATACACATGTGGGTGGTGTGGCTAAGAAGCGACCATGTGGCATGAGGACAGCTGAATGCTGTGCAGGGAAAAATTTCAGTATACTGTGGACTACAGAGTAGGCGAAGGGGTGCACCTTACCCAGTCTGGGATGGGGACAGCTAAACGCTGCGCTGGGAAAAATTTCAGTACGCTGTGGCCTACTGAGTAGGCGGAGGGGTGCGCCTTACCCCGTCTGGGATAGGGACAGCTGGACGCAGCGCTGGGAAAAATTTCAGTACACTGTGGACGCAGGCTAGTGCCTGCTTCCTGGGGGGGGGGGGAGATTTAACAGCAATGCCAGCATGTAACACAGGAGAAAGGCCCACTTAGTCCAGTAGTAAGAGCAGCATCAGAGGTGTAACTTGACAATCCATACAATCAAGATGACTTCAAAATCAGATAGCAATTTTCTTTTTATTCCAAGGCCATGACAGCTGCTCTTACTACTGGACTAATTGGATTTCTTTGGGATACGAGTCTAGTCCCGCTTTGAAGTCTGCATCATTCCACTCCACCCACAGTATTGGGAATTGGTGAGTGCCGCTGGCTGCTTGTTTTTTATTGTATGTAACACAGGAGAAGAGGCAGTGATGTCACCCGCGGGCGATGATTGGCCTTCGTTCCACCTAGTGTGGTGCTTAGCTAAGATGTGCTAGCGTGTGTGCCTTGCTGATTATAGTCTGGCCCAACTAAATTATTAGAGGGGTGACCACCAGGCTCTTGCCCACAATTTGGCTTAATAGTGCGACCTGCGAGCCTCAGATTCACCCATGCATGCTGCCCCTGCTGTTCCCTATCCATTTCTGCGGTGTTTCCATCACTTTCTGATGTTTTCAGGTGAATCACACACCCTCCCCTATGCGGAGCATGGGTCACCTTGAAAAATGCTTGAGTCTCCCATTGATTTCAATGGGGTTCATTACTCAAAATGAGCTCTCGTGCATTACAAAAAGTTTGGCTCGAGCAACGAGCACCTAAGCATTTTGGTGTTCGCTTATCTCTAGTGTCCAGTTTCATGAACTCACCAACAAGTTTAATCCATGAAATGCACATCCTATTGCAGTAATATGTGGATACTTGTCCCTTATGATTTCCCATGCAGCTTTCATATTACTCGCATTGTCAGTCAGCAAAGCAAATAGTTTACCACTCTAAATTGTCTTTAAAACTGCAGATATTTCACTGCTGACATACTCTGCAGTATGTCTGTTCTCTCCAGTTGCAATGTGGCTATAAAAGACTAGTTGAGGTGTTATTATCACAAAGTTGATGATTCTTTCTCTTCGAACATTTGTCCTGCTTGTCTTCTGCATCCTCCGCTCCGAGTGCTCGGCTGTATAACAGCTGGGTGCTCGGAGCAGAGAACAGCTTTATGCAGAAGACAAGTGGGGACACCCTGCTTGTCTTCTGCATCCTCCGCTCCGAGTGCTCGGCTGTATAACAGCTGGGTGCTCGGAGCAGAGAACAGCTTTATGCAGAAGACAAGTGGGGACACCCGGCTTGTCTTCTGCATCCTCCGCTCCGAGTGCTCGGCTGTTTAACAGCCGGGTGCTCGGAGCAGAGAACAGCTTTATGCAGAAGACAAGTGGGGACACCCCGCTTGTCTTCTGCATCCTCCGCTTTGAGCGCTCGGCTGTATAATAGCCGGGCGCTCGGAGCAGGGGAACAGCTGGATGCAAAAGACAAGCAGGGACACCCGGCTTGTCTTCTGCATCCTCCGCTGACAGCGCAAGGTGATTGCTCATCTTGAGCGATCATCTTGCACTGTAAATGACACAACAAAGTCACTTGAGTGACATCTTTTGAGCGATTATTGTTGTGTCTAAATGGACCTTAAGAGAAGGAGGGCGCGTTCGGATTTAGAGTTTTAGGGTCTCTAAATTGCTGTAGGTTCGTAGAACTGACCTAATGCAGCACCTATTTCTGCCAGACCAGAGGTCTTAAGTGTTATACCCCACTATAAAACCTTCAAAGATAATTAATTCTGTCTTCAAAGTATCAAATAATCTTATAAATTTATATTCACACAACCTCCTGTGTCTTTGCGATTTAAAATTGCCTTTTAATATAATAATCCTCATATGTTCTACATTGTGTCCTTGACTGTAAACATGTTCAGTCTCAGCTAAATGATTCTATCTCTCTTTCATTGTGTGGCCATGAGACCTCATACTTGCTTTACGTTTTTGTCCTGTTTATCCAATATAAAAACCACCAATACAACATATAGCACCGGTACAGAACATGTTGAACATATGAATCTCTCAGGGATGTTGTAGTCCTGCTGGGTGTTGGGAAGTCATATCCTGTCTTTGGTCATTATATGTGAACAGGTTTTGCAGCTCCTTACATTGCATTGGATGTTACTTGTTGTGTGTCAGTGGGTAATGAACTTCTGATAATGACATTTCTCAAATTTGGAGGGTGTCTCTAATATTGCAGGGGAGGGTCTGGGAATATGATCTTCAGGCAGCCATCTTTGTGTAGGCTTAATGTTGTTTCCTTAGTACCTTTAGCTATGAAATGTAAGTCACAAGTAGAGGTACACAATTCTTTTTTTCTTTTTCTCTGTATTGAAGCAGTTGACTTCTGGCTTTTCTGGTGGCTATGGTGATTTGTTCATCAAATGAAGTGGGATTGTAGCCCTTATTTAAAATGGCCTTTTAAGACACTTTATCCTTGTCTGTTGGTCTGGAAAGTTAATTTCTGTATCTGAGTAGCTCAATGTCAGGTTTATAGTGAGGGGAAATTTATTGAATTGTTCATGGAATTGTATTAGCGCTTGTTCAGAGTCAGTCCAGCTGATCACAATGTCATCAACGTAGAGAAAGTAGGTCAATGGTTTGATGAAACAGGATGTCAAGAAGTCCCTTTCCAGTTTTGTCCTGAAAAGTTGGCGTATCACATTGCCATTTTACAGCCCATGGCAGCTGCATCGATTTGAAGATATATCTCTTTGGAAAAAGAGAAACAGCTGTGCATGAGGATAAATCTGGTGTGTTGTAGCACAAATTGAGAAGAAATCCCATTATTCCCAAGATACATATGGCAGGCAGTTAGCCAATCCTTATGAAGGATGTTGGAATATATGGATACCACATCCATGGTGGATAGGAAGGGTCTACTTACCTATGGTTGATAGTTTGTTCAATAGTTGGTGTTTTCCTGCAGATTGTTGGCTCTATTTCTTAACACTAGTTTGAAGACTGAGATTTCTTCAGTGAGGGATTCCCCACCCAAGATGATCATCATCCCTTGGTTGCCAAGTTCATGTATTTTTGGAAGCATTTAGCATATTCCAACCCTGGGATTCTCAAGTATTAGGTCCAAAGGTTTTGTAGATTCCACAGATAGACTTCTGCTGACCGTTTTCAATTCTCCTATATATTTTTGAATTGGGTCTTAAGACAGTTTGGTGTAGCATACTATGTTAGTTAGCTGTCTGTCTGCTTCTTTTATGTAGTCTAATGTATTTATGAGGATCGTAGCACCACTTTTATCTGCAGACTTAAAGGGGTTGTCCCGCGGCAGCAAGTGGGGTTATACACTTCTGTATGGCCATAATAATGCACTTTGTAATATACATTGTGCATTAATTATGAGCCATACAGAAGTTATAAAAAGTTTTATACTTACCTGCTCCGTTGCTGGCATCGTCGTCTCCATGGTGCCGACTAATTTTCGCCCTCCGATGGCCAAATTAGCCGCGCTTGCGCAGTCCGGGTCTTCTTCTGCTGTTCTCTATGGGGCTCCGTGTAGCTCCGTGTAGCTCCGCCCCGTCACGTGCCGATTCCAGCCAATCAGGAGGCTGGAATCGGCAATGGACCGCACAGAAGAGCTGCGGTCCACGGAGGAAGAGGATCCCGGCGGCCATCTTCACCGGTAAGTATAGAAGTCACCGGAGCGCGGGGATTAAGGTAAGCGCTCCGGTAAGCTTTCTTTAGGTCCCTGCATCGGGGTTGTCTCGCGCCGAACGGGGGGGGGGGGGGTTGAAAAAAAAAAAAACCAGTTTCAGCGCGGGACAACCCCTTTAATAGTGATCTCCTTGTTGTTTTTCAAAGTATACACTACCAGTCAAAAGTTTTAGAACACCTAAATTTTTCCAGTTTTTATTGATGTTTACAGAGTTTAATGTCCCCAATGTACTTGGAAATGTACTTTAAAATAAAGCATAGAACAAGTTAACAAATAAATATATCTAAAAATAATAGATTAACTTTGTTTCACCAAATTAGATCATAGAATGGCAGAGTAGCAAGGGACCTCCAGGATCATCTGGTCCAACCCCCTGCTCAATGCAGGATTGCCTAAATCATCCCAGGCAGATATTTGTCCAGCCTTTGTTTGAACACTTCCATTGAAGGAGAGCTCACCACCTCCCGTGGTACCCGGTTCCACTCATTGATCCCCCTCACTGTCAGCTCTAGATTGTAGACTCTTTACAGTCGCCCCATCTAGCTGATATAACAGCTTTACACAAACGAGGAATACTTTCTACAACTGCATTCAGATATTGTTCAGAAATTTCTTCCCAACATTGATGTAGACGTTTTCACGAATGTGCTGCACTTGAAGGTTGATTTGCTTTCACTCTTCTGTTCAGTTAATCCCCAACAAGCTTAATTGAGTTTAAGTCTGGAGACTGCGCAGGTGATTCCATTCTTTGAAGCCTACTGGCTTCTCTTTGACTTCTTAATTTGTTCTGACATACATTGTCTTGTTGTAATTTGAACCCCTAGCCAACTAGGCATACACCAGAGGTTATTGCATAGCATATCAAAATGCTGTGATAGTCTTTTTTGTCCAGTGTGCCAGTCTCCCTGTGCAAGTTGCCAACTCTGGATCCAGCATAAGAGCCCTAGACCATCACTCTTCCTTTTCCATGTTTGACAGTTGGTATCACATATTCAGGAACCATTTCACATTGTGTGCTGGACTTGAACTGTGTTAATGTCAAAAATATCTAAAAAATGAGGTGTTCTAAAACTTTTGACGGTAGTGTGCATGGCCATTTTTTCCTGCACACTGATACTAAATGTTTTGTATTTCTGTTTATCCAGTATTTTTGACTGTACCACATGTCTAAAGGATTCAAAATATTGGTCCAAAGTGATATTGTGGCCAAGTGGGGGATGTTCAGTCAGATTTCATTTTGGCCCCTAGTCTCTCTTGTGTTGGGATGCTTAAAAACTCTCTCTCCTACCTGTCATAAAATAACTCTTTGAGTCTTCAAAGACTGATCAATTTTTTCATGCACTCTATGAGATAGCTTGCATAATGTGAATCTAGCCTACAGTTTGTAGTGCATACAGTTATGCCTCTGACCACAGTCTTATTTGCACATGATGCAATTTTTTTCTTTTTGCCATTTCTTTTTTCTTAGAAGTTTTAAGAAAAAAAAATCAAACAACAAAGTAATGTGCAAGGTCAGAGAACAAGTCTTTGAATTCACAACTGGCTGAGTGATTGTACTCAAAGAGTGGTCATAAATGGCTGCACATCCAAGTGGAAGAATGTATCAAGTTGGTACCACAAGGCTCTGTCCTGGGCCCAGTGTTGTTGTTCAACATTTTTATAAATAATCTGGCTAAGGTTCTCATCCCATCAAGGTCAACATGACTTTGAATAAATGCATCACTATATTTGTCAGATTTGAACATTTGGATCCATTGTTAGTACTGTTGCTTTGCAGCGCTGGAATTGTAGGCTCAAATCTGCCCATGGGCAAAGTCTGGAAGGAGTCTTTCATAATTATGCAGATGTTGAACTTGATGGGAATTGAGCCTAGGACCTCAGCACTGAAAGGTAAGAGTGCTAGTAACTGAGCCACATTAATAGAAAAGGAGTACATGTTATTATTTGTAAAACAATTTGTGCTCACCCTATAAATCCCTAGCCCATAATGCCCTGATATAATGATATATCACCCCAAAAAGGATGGTGCCATTCTCCAACTGGGTTTGAGTGACCCAACTTGATATGGAATCATAATAAAGATGTAACAGTTAATGTAACGACATCATATGCCCACTTGGTAGGTTTGTATAACAGATCCAGTAATATGACAAGTCAGCCCAGAAGGTAAGTATAATCATAATAGTATTCCCATCTTGATAGCCATACTGAATAGAGGGAAAGACATCAGGTGGCATACAGAAATTGTATTTAACCAACTGACTATACTGTCAGAAGCCAGACATCCATAATAGAAATCAAACAGCCAACATGCCAATCCATAAATTACCAGTATATAGATAGGAGGAATGTCCAAGAAGAAACAGCAGTGGCTGTTTAACCTCCTGTATGCGGTGTGTTGGCATGCTGACCATAGTGTTCGCATGGCACTGTGTGGCAGCACGTCTATCATGCCATGGACCTGCCCACTGCCATTGTTGCTCTGATACACCTCAGCATTGCAATTGGTTATCGCTGCAACTTTTGTTGAAATGTAGCTCTGCTTGTGTCATATCAGAGAATTGCTCGTCTGTTGCCATTGTAGAAATATGGGATCGCTTTTTCCCCCTGCAATGAATTAATTTGGTTAATGTCGTGTTGGTTCTTTAGCTTAATTATATCATACATGTTACTATGAAATGTATGGTTTTATCTATTACTATATCGTCATGCTATATGTGGCTCATTAATCATGTTGCCAATGATGGATTGAATGTGCTAGGCTAATGGTGAAATGTAAATTAATTACTTTATGTATAATTTAGGATGGACTATTTTTATGGTTATATTGCTGCTTTGAGCGTATGCAGACATTTATTATTGTCTCCTGATGAGCTAGAAGGACTAGTAAAAATCGTTGAGACCTCCTATTTTAGTTTTTTTTTTATCACTCATTGCTTTGAGGCCTCTTTCACACAATGTGTTTTTATGGTGGCCTATATGCGCCATAAAAACGCATGAATGAAGAATTGCCGCCATCCAGTCCTAATTTTTCACCATGTATCTTCTTCCGTTTACACAGGGAACTGCTGCATGTTTTGGCAAAAAAATACACCACAGCTTGGATTTCCCTCAATTTGTAGAAATCCTTAGAATGACTGCTAATTCTTAAATAGAGCCAGCTGTCTTCTTTTCCCAGCATCAGGCACAGCTAAACTCCCTCCCCCTCCTTTTTTTTCCTGCTTCCATTGAAGTCAATGGGAGCTTCCTGTGTATCTTGGAAAAAGATATGGTAAGACGCATCTTTTGATGCGGCGTATAAAATTGGCAACTGCAAATACTCGCGGTAATGCTATTTGTCCAGGCAAGATTTTTTTTATGCACCCAAAAATCATTCATGTGAATGAATACATTGGAATCCAATGCTTCAGATGGTCACAATTACTGGGCAATTTTTTGATGCCACTAAATAGCTGCATACATACAGTTGCGTGAATAAGGCCTAAAGCATTACATATCAAAGTCTACATATCACCAGCCATAAAAGGTGACGCCTGTGCACTCCCCTTGAAGACTGACTCTGAACACTGAAGCTGTCACGCAGCTCCTGCTTGATCATATTCACCATTCTAAGGCAAGATTTCATATAGCTCTTGCCTCCGCTCTATATATCCAGTTATTACACACCCAGGCAGCCTGGACTGTGGACATCATGTAGCTGTCAGATTGCCCAAAGCAGCCATGGCAAGATTTAATGGCATCCAAGGGATTAAAATGCTAGGACTAGACTTTGATCTCGGTTGCTAAAGCAGGATATCAGATGTATAATATATGTAAAGGTCCATTTACACTAAAAGATAATCCCTCAAAAATTGCTCAAACAACAGTTTGAGTGACAGTTTTGAGTGATCATCTTTACATAACTCTTAGTAGCTAATTAGTTACTTAAGAATTAATGCAGGCGGAGCTGTATATGCAAACAGCTGCATTGTTCTCGGAATTTTCAGCCTGCGGCGCTGATAACAGTCATCAGTGATTTCTAGCTTCAACCACTAACCACGGCCCCCCGTGAAATCCCCAGGCTCTTGGCTAAGTCTTGTAGCCAGGAGCAGGGAGATTTTAAATTATCCTGGCAATCCACGGCTTTAGTGCATGCGTCTGCCACTTTGGCAGTGGCGCGTGCGCAGAACCTGGGGTAAGCAATGGGATAGCATCCTGGACTTCTGCCACAGCTGTCACAGCTGTCACAGCTGTGGCAGAAGTCTGCAATATACTCCCTATGTTTTCAATGGGGCTGGTGCTGCTGCCGCTGACCCCATTGAAAACACTGCGCAATATTGCAGATTTATTCTCTGCGATGTGAAGCTCTGCTGAAACATCATAAATGAGTATGAAACCATTGAAAATCATTGGTTTCATAATCATCGCTGTTGCGTCGCAGGGAAAGAAATTCACAAGTGGGTGTCCACCCTAAGGAAGAGTAAAGGGGGATAATTACTTCACGTGATCTAGACTCAATGCTTCTTCTAATACATCCCAGAATTGTGTTTTCCTTTTGGCTGCTGCATCACATTGTTGACTCATGTTCAGTCAATGATATATTAGTATACCTAATGTGCTGCTTCTTAATCCAATTCCTCCCATTCTATATGTGCTTTTTTCATTTTTATTGCCCAGATGTAGGACTTTACATTTATCCTTGTTTAAATACCATTCTGTTAGTCGCTGCCCACTTTTCTAGATCTTTTTGAATACTCTCTCTCTCTCTCTTCCCTAGTGTTATCTATCCCTCCTTGCTTTGTTGTCAGCAAATTTGATCAGTTTCCCCTCAATCCCCTTCTCCGGATCATTTATGAAAATGTTGAACAATACTGGGCCTAGGACAGAGCCTTGTGGTACCTCACTTGATACATTCTTCCACTTGGATGTGCAGCCATTTGTGACCAGTCTTTGACTATGATCACTCAGCCAGTTGTGAATCCACCTAACAGTTGCCTTGTCAATCCCAAATTTGGTCATTTTTTTCAAAAAGTATGGTATGAGATACTTTGTCAAATGCCTGACTAAAGTCAAGATATACTTTATCCACTGCATTTTCCTGAATACATTGATTCCCTTAATACATCCCAGAATTGTGTTTGCCTTTTTGGCTGCTGCATCACACTGTTGACTCATGTTCAGTCTATGATCTATTAGTATACCCAAGTCTTTTTCAGATGTGCTGCTGCTTAGCCCAATTCCTCCCATTCTGTATGTGCTTTTTTTTTTTCATTTTTCTTGCCCAGATGTAGGACTTTGCATTTCTCCTTGTTAAATACCATTCTGTTAGTCACCGCCCACTGTTTCAGCTTTTCTTGATCTTTTTGAATCTGCCCCTGATCACATGATGGTGACATCATTGCAGGTCCTGCACGTTATTAAAAACCTGCAGAGCCGGACAGCTACCATGTGTTGACAGGAAACCCCCGTGGCTGCAGTTGCTATGGATACAGCAATATATAGCCAGACAGTTTGTAACTGGTTGTGAGACAGCTTAACACCTGTGTGGAGATCCCAATAAATGACACCTCACAAATGTTCACATACATAGCTGGCGGTGCATATTGACCAACAACATTGAAGCATAGTCCTTTCCCACTATCTTCACATCTCCTGAACCTGATATCATGTCATCTCAAGTGCTAATGCCGCCAACACCAGTCCAGCCTTCATCTAATTGTCCAGTGTTGAAACAAACCGTCACTGTCGTGCAAACATGTCACCATAGAGGGTTCAACACCACCGTGAAGCTAATGCAGTTTACATGACACAGCGACAACCCACGATTTCATCTCAGTGAGCAGCTGAAGTTTGTAAATTACATGCAGCTTATATGCTGAAGTTCGTAATTCACTGTTTGCAATGTTGTGGAAAATTGTAAATAATGGCAATAACTTGCTATTTGCATGAAAATATTTTGACCAACTCCAATCCCTCTCACTATATATTACATTAGTATGTGGCGCATTGCACCACCAGAAAGACTGGTGCTATAAATAATACTAATATCTAGTATTAAGTACATGTTCAGATGTTAGAGTAGATCTAGTTTTGTTCATTGATGTGATCCAAGTGTGGTGGGAGACATTTTTCACTCTGCCCTTGCATGCCACTACTGCATATTGAAAAGTCAAACGGTTTTTAGTTCCTAAATATCATAGTACCTAAAGCCTACTCATCATAGCTTGCAGTTGCATAAAGTTAATGGTTTCTATATCATGTTCTGATCCTAAAACACCTGAAAGAACTGTATACCAGTTGGCATAGATGGTTATCTTCTTATAAATAAGTTCTGGATGTCTTAATGGCCACAAAAGCAAAAAATGTTCATTTGCCTGGTCACTTTCCTTAATACCATCATGCCCTTGTGTCATAATAGTACATGGTGGTAACTACATTGCTTGTGCAAGCAACAATACTATTATGGTGCATTAATGGTGTTGGGCCCTTGCTATTATTTGTGGGGGCCACCTGTACTATACAGCTGGCATCCTATACTAATGGCCTGAATCATACATGACTCTGATCCCAGCTATTTAACCCTTTATATCCAACAGTAAATGCTGATTGCAGAATCTTAGTAGTTAATAGAGGGAGGCTCCCTCTGTTTGCTCATCGGTCCCTGTGACATAATTGCAGGTGATGATGGGTTGCCATGGTAGCTAGGGGTGTGACAGTGGCCTCTGGACCTGTTATGTGAGTAAAATGTATAGAAACAGGCAAAATACACTATAGTACAGAAGCATTGTAATAAATTCTATAAGCGATCAGAAGATTGAAAGTTCAAGTTCCAAATGGGGCATACTATAAAAATGAGAAAAAAAATTCAAATAAAAAAATCCTTTCCACTTACGTAGTCTTTTATTTTTGTAAAAAGAAAAAAAAATGCAACTGATATCATCGCATCCATAATGACCAGTACAATAACATGAATGTATTACTTATCTTTCTTAGTTTACATTGCAAAAAATGTAAAAATGCTTTTTTTTCATTCTGCTTCCCAAAAATACAATAATATGTGAACCAAAAGTCTTGTGGCTCCAATAAAAGGTTATCTCACAATGAGGGCTCTTTCCCACGAACATAGGCACCTGCTGGTGCCGTAAAAACGCATGAGCAGGTGCACAAATCTAATGTTTGAGGACCTGTTCAGATGGCATGGGCCTGGCGCATGTACACCGAGGCCGCAATGCAGTTCACTCCCCCTCGCCGGCTTACCTCCTCTTTCCTTCACTCTGGCTGTTTGCAATTGGAGTGGGTGGAAAGGTGCAGAGCTAAGCACCCACCCCTCCCCGCCCCTTGTCTGCAGTCAGCAATGGGAGAGGGCAGAGCTTAGCTCCACCCCGTCCCATCCCTCCCATTGCAAACAGCCGGAGGGGAGAAGAGAGGAGGAGAGAAGGGGGAGGGAGTTTAGCATTCACACTGCTAAACTCCCTCCCACCTACCATCTCCGGCTGCTGTCATTTGTTCCCATAGGAGCCTATGCAGCGGCCGACGTATTCCTCTGCACAAAGATAGTTCCAGGACTATTTTTGCTGCCCGGCATTAAAAAGCACCCTCCGCTATATTTGCCTTCCGGGCGCTTTTATGCCGCGGTAATATGCCTGTGCAATCCAATGCATCAGATCATAGCATATATCGTCCGATATACTCTTGTGTGAATAAGCCCTGTAAGCGCCTTTACACAACTCAATGGACATTTTAAAAAATAAGGTGTGTTTTACTGTGCAGAAGTAGAAAAACCTAAAATAATATATATTATCTTGCTATCTTCGCAGTCATAAGAACCCACAGAATAAAGTAATCAAGTCATTCATACAGCATGGTGAACTCTGAAAAAACAAAGCCCAAAAAATAAAGATGGGATTGCTGTGCTTCTTCACCCTATGCCCTCCCCAAAATAATACACATTTTGCAATACTGATATTGCAAATGATATTGTTAAAAAATACAACGCATATTGCAAAAAACAAGCCCTTGTTGCTATGTCAATGTAAAATCTCAGGAGGCGCAATTGCTTTGGACTTTTAGGGCACTGGAAAGAGAGTAAAACCCAAGCAGCCAGCATGCTACCATTCATGAAGAGGAGACCTCACATTGCAGCAGAGCCTAAAGGGGCCAAGAAACCCGTATCCTTCTGGCTGTCAACAGGAAAATGCGTAATGCTACAGAGGGCAGCAAACATCATCGGTAAATTATAAAACTGCACACTGTTGGATTTAAGTTTCTGCGTATGTAAAAGTGGGGAAGTATCTCTGATGGTAGTTGTCCCTTGGAGCGGAGTGTGTGGTAAATGCACACTCAAAAATCAGTTCCGGCCAATCGGTTTCTAGTTTTGTCCTTGTCATGTTCCATCTGAAGCAATTACTGCTTTTACTTATCCATGCATGAAAATGCAAAGGGAAATATATTAAAGCTTAAATAAGGAAAATCATAGGTAGATTAAAATAAATAAAGGAATACTTTTGTGTGTAAGTAAGATAGTTGGTGTATATTCATTAAATGAAAAAAAAAAATTAAAGGGGTTGTCCGGCCAGAAACATTGCATGTCATTACTTCTGTTTGCCCATTTCCATGCACTTTGTAATATACATTGTGCATGGAAAATGAAGCAAACAGAAGTTTTGGACTTACCTGAAGGGGTGCCCCCCCCCCCCCCCCTCGTCCCCGGTTACGACAAGAATCTTCTCCTCTTCTTGTCGGGCCGCAGCAGCTCTCGTCGGCGCGGGAACGAGCCTCTTCTCATCCGCGCATGCGCAGTTCTTCTCTCTGTAGCCGGGACCGATATATGATCCCCTTGTGTGCAGGGGGGGGGGGGGGAGAATGGAAGAGCGAGGAGCAGGAACTGAGCTCCCGCCTCCTCTCCACCCCCCTGCACAATATTTCATGAAATTAGTGCTAAAATACATAAAGAATCCTAGAGATTTGAACCTGGCTATTAAACTACATATGATGTAAAATATGGTACTGTCATTTAAACTATTGATGGATTATTCCACGGGCATGTAGAATACCACTGTGGTATCATGCGTATCAGCTTCTTTCTAAAGCCACCTTTTAACACTAATGTACTCAGATATTGCTACTTTCTATTTTCATTGCAATTATACAGTTCAAGTGTCTATTATGAAATTGAAAGCGAAGAAAAGGGAGAGCTATGAACTACAGAAGCTGGCGAGGGTTTTATAGATATCCTGTATTGCTAGGGGTAGGGCTTGTTTGCTATCTTTTGTTGCATTGTGGGTTGCACCACTGAAAAGAATGAATAATGTTTGCCATGTTTGAACTTTTTTGACGATGAAAAACGGAAGGATTGGATATGATGTGGTACTGTATGATTTACATTATTATTAGAGATGAGCGAACGTACTCGGATAAGCACTACTCGTCCGAGTAATGTGCTTTATCCGAGTATCTCTCCGCTCGTCCTGAAAGATTCGGGACGCG